>NC_045173.1:1546219-1566219 GCF_900700415.2 Clupea harengus | reverse complement strand
GAAAATGAACATTTGCCTTGCTTGAATCAAACCACTTCTATATTATAATGTCTTTTTTATATCATGACAGCATATGATGTGATCATTTCACATGTATTAATCTCTCTCTCTCTCTCTATCTCTCTCTCCGTCTCTGTATTTCAGATGGTTTCAAAGCTTCCCCACATGAAGTCCATCTGTAATCTTCATATTGACAAGCTGGAGTTCTTCCGGCTGCTTCACCCTGACACAGCCCACAGCTTCCCTCCACTCTACCGAGAAGTGTTTGGCAGTGACATCACCTTCCCTGATTCCACCAACAGCTAAACACAAAGAGAAAGAGAGAATGAGAAAAAAAGAAAAAGAGAGGGTTAGGGAGGACAGAGTGTGACAGAGAGGTAGTGTTTGGAGAATAGGGGAAGTAAAAACGAAAACTAAAAAAAGACTTTCAATTGAGTGAAACTCAGCTTACCAGCAACAGTTCTGCGACAATCCAGCACTTCTTCAGTGTCAAGAACCCCCTCTTTCCATGCCTCTCTTGTCCGTCTGTTCCAGCACCAACCACTGTTACAGGGGGCCAACACCTTATCCATCAATGTGTCTAACAGTCCCCCAGAACACACAGGGCATTGGACATTTGAATGGTGTAGTCCACCCCTTGTTTCTACCTGAGACCAGCTCTCCTGGCGGGACAGACCTCAGTTCTCCCCCCTCTCAGTTTGCTCATGAATGTAATCCCCAAGCAGTAGCACTTTTCCCACAGAGAGACCGAATGTATAGACTCTATGTTTGGCCCTGTGAACCCTGAACCCTATGAACCCGGTTGGTCAGATTATTTTAGCAGTCCAGACAATCATTGAATCATCTGGACGCGGCACTGGAACCTACTAATGTTACCGGTGTTAAGGGACCAAGAGCAGTAGAATTCCCTTTGTTACAAAACGGACAAACGGAGGGAGGTGGTGCACACCTCAGGGTGTCACTGATCGACAAAATAACAGAAAATATGACAATCTCTCTCACACACACACACACACACACACACACACACACACACACACACACATTGTCAGTCTCATGTGCCCCCATGCTCAAAGCACTTCTAACTCACTCATGTAGACTTTTGTGCAGGCACTTGTTCATTCAGTGTTTGGTGCTGTTTGTTTGTGTGTTTCTTCTTTTTTAATGCAATGGAAAACCTCAGTCCCATATCCCTTTACCCTCGAAATGCCACTTAGAGAAAGAGTGAGAAATAACTATGTTTGTTTAATTTATACATACATTTATAAATGATTATTTTAAAGAATGTATATAAATGAATATATATTAAGAGAAACCGAGAGAGAGAGAGAGCAAGAGAGAGAGAAAGAAAGAGTAATTTGGGCAAAATAGTGATCGAGAGAGAGAGAGATCGAAAAACAGGGTGTACACCTGTCAGTTGGCCTCAGGTTCCAGGGAAACATGATGTAAAAATGAGGCATGACAGGACAAACAAACAACAGATGTGGAAAAGGAGGAAGCTGAATTTCTCTGAGGAAACTGTTCAAAGAGACTTCGGAGGACCTCTTGGAAAGTTGTGATTTTGTCGCCATGTTGAACTTGGCTCTCAGGGTTTTCCTCTCTACAGTTTGCAGACTCCGCCCTCCAGAACCTTCCAGAGAGATTCTCTAGCAGAGTCACTTAGAAGGCCAACTGGAGAAGGAGTTTGATGTCTGGGGCAGGACATTTTTTTTTACATGAAGGCAAAGGGTTCAGTGCTGCCTGAGGCAATATGTGGACTCATGAACTGTATCTGAAGCAGAATGGAGGGCAGCCTGACCTGGATGGACAATCATGGTGTCACACCTTCAAATGATATGAGCGGAAGAGGAACTCTGCTAGGAAAAGAAGCATTTGTATTAGTTTGTGGTTTCAAAAACAATGTTATACTAACCTTGGATCTGCAGGAGTTAGGACACAAATAGACTCCTGTTCAGTCCCCACCACCAGACTTGGCCAGGACACCACCGTGTAAAGATTTTCAATGTAATATTTTGTAAATTGTGGCTCCTCTCTCCTTCAGCCTGTTTGACCACTTCCTGTCCTTCCGTCCTGTTGTTCTTTGACATGTACTTCAGCACAACTCAGAGTTGACAGAGATCTCAGCTACCCCCCCCCCCCCGACTTTGCAATTCTATCAGCAGTGCTCTATGGAACACATAACAGCACTATTTTAATAGGGGATAGGAGTAGGGCAGAACAGCTTTTAATGCTGATGTATTGGTGCAGTAATACATTATGTTTCCTGTATTATGTCCAACAGAAGGTAAATATTCCATCATGGGAAATTTGATAGTATTGATATTAAAAACTCTCACAAGCAACTCTAACAGAATGCTAAGTACCTGAATCTGATTGTAAATACTGATAGTGAAGTTGCCATTACTTTGTATTATCCATCTAACAAATCTGCCATGGGCCTTGGAAGTTTGCTGTCATGCTGTAAGATCCTCCTCTCTGACGGCCTGAGTAAGAACACAGCACAGTCTTTCTGGCACCTCAGTTTCTCCATAGAGCACCTTCTTTTTTAGTTTTTTGGAAATGTGAATATTCTGCATCAAATAAAGCATCAACCAAACGTAGACACTCAGGGAGATAGCTGGTCTCTGTCCCACCAGGCTTCACGTATCTACTCCACACTTTGCACCGAGTAGGAGACCCTTTATCCTTGATCACTGTGTCCAGTAGCTAGATATAGATATATATATATTTTTTTTTTTGTGAATGTCAATCACAAAGTGTCAAAGACCTTTCCTCTTTTTTCTGCATATATTACAGGATCTTTGAGCCTGAATTGTATAAGACATAGGATACTTTAAAACAAATTTAAAAAATCAATGAATAAAGATGAATGACATGTTCTATTCTTGAAAGTGAATGTTGGTTTTTGTTGTGAGATCATTTTTATTATTACTCTGACTAAATCTATATCCTTTTTGCAAAAAATAAAAATTAAGTAGCAATTCTGTCCTCTTTTATTCCATGCAGATTTATCAGGTTTTTAGCAGCCTTAGTTGGCTACGTTGGTGGTATGCCTGCTGTTATGGCTTTCTATATGCATAGATCATTATTATTATTGTTGTTGTTTGGAGTTGTCTTCTGTGGCCGCCGCTTTTAGCCTATTGGTGACATTCGGTGTAAAAGAAACTTAATTGCACAGTTAATTTTAGCATTTAAAAATGCAAAGAAGACAGCAAGATGTAATCTTCCATGGCAAGAAAAGGTTCTGTCAGGGGTATGTATTGCGAAAGGATTTACAGCCTTCGTGACATTTTTACTACCAGAGATAAACCGTATACTATTTCGTTAAACTTGCTTGACATTCAGAAAAATGTGTAGCCTACCCATAGGCTACCACTCACAGAGCTCTCCTCACAGTCAGATTAAACAGAAACGATACTGGCAATATCTGCAGACTACAATCTACGTGCACACTCACAGCAAACACTTCAAATGGTGTTTATTCCCAGAAGTTCTTCCCATGACTTTGTTTCAGGTGTTCCGAAAAACAAACTCATTTAAGTGACCCGGAAGTGTCTTTTTGTTTTCCTCTCGGAACCGTAACTTCATTTGCTTGGCGCTGAAGTTGAGAAGATCAAATGCGGCGAAGAAGTGGTCAAATTTATCGAAGAAATTGTGAACGTTGAAAAACAGTCGACCTGGCAAGCACGGACTTGGCTTTCTACAAGTAATCTGGCAACACGTACAGTGGAGTTTAACAACTTTAGCGAAGATGTCTGTGGCTGGCTTGAAGAAACAGTTTTATAAAGCAAGTCAGGTGAGAAAAATAAGTTCTCAACGTTACACTGTCGACAGTAGCATAGGCAATGAGTATGTAAACTTGTCATTTAACTTTAGACGTATAACACACCTTATCCTTTTTTTACATAAAGTTAGTGAATCAGCAAGTTAGGAAGTAAGTTAGCGGTAAATCAGCAATCACCTATCATGCTAGCGTAAAATCAGTTCGAGACTTGTGCGGTTACGGTAACTGCAGACTTTGTATTGTTTTAAAAAAACGTTAAAAGGTCAAAGCATAACATAAGGCAAAACTGCTTTGCGATCAAATAGATAGGGTGGCTCACTGGCTACTCAACTTAAGTCCCGTGATTGGTCCGTCCTTCAACTTCTGTATATTTATTTATTTATTTGTTTGTTTAACTTCTTGGCAGAAAATATAGCTTATCGTTAGACGCTCAGCGCATCTAATGATGATACTGTAACTTATGTCACTGTGATTTGAACCTTTCATCTGTCGATAACTTGCTCTGATAACACGCTGTTCGTTTTGTCCCTGTATATAGCTTAGTAAATGAACTGCGTGTATACATCAACACATATCCATTACGGACGTTTAGCATGAGTTTGAAAGGGTACAAATTCAAGGTGCACATCTAACTGATATTTTGCACTCTTGAGTTGATGTGTTGGCTCTTGTCATGCAATAGGGGCCTGTTTTGAGACAACAAAGGTACATAGAGTATGCCCAATGCTTTATCTCTCCCTGGCCTCCGTTCCTTGCTTGGGTGTTGGTCTTTCGGCTTTAAAGAATGACACAATAAAATGTCAAAGCTGTCAGACTGGATTCCGTTGTAATGCAGTACCTGCCTGGTGAGAAGAGGAATTACTTAACATTCTCTCTCTCTCTCTCTCTCTCATACACACACACTCACTCTCTTTTTTCTTTCTTGACACATTTCTGTAGGGATAGGTTTAGAGGTGGTTACATCAACACAGAGAGCCAACAGTCATGCATACCATACCCTTAAACAGAAATTAATCTAATTAAAACAAGAAATGTATAAACACTACTAGACCATAGGCCCATATGAAATTTCAGGTTTTGAGTTGTTTTTGTGAAGCGATCTATTTGCACCTAACTGGCCGGGGTCTGCTGGACAGCTGCGCTGAGTTATACTACGAGGAGTTGCACAATGGAGTCAGTGTTTGAGTCAACTTTCTGTCAAGTGCCCATGAGCAACTGTGTACTCCCCCAGATTGAGTCCAGGATGTGGGGCTGAAGGCCATAACAGGTTCTGGTGGATTGGCTGTGCAAATAAACATGCTCCTTCTTATTATTATTATTATTATTATTATTATTATTATAGTTAGTTAGCTTTACGAGTGCACGTAGTTTTAGTTCTTAGTTTAGTTTTAGTGCATTGTGAAGAAAGCCTTGATTTAAAGATGCTGAAAAGGTTAGGAAGAAAGGGTGCATGATGTCAATTATGATTTTATTTCATTCATCCTAGGTCCTTGTTATTAGACCAGTCTCTCTCTCGGGGGGGGGGGGGGGGGGGGGCGGGGGCCTGGAATTCCTGATAATGAAAATAAATGAAAAATGCTACTTTGTAAACACTACTTTCATGTCTGGTTATGGTCGCTTGTGATAGTTTTGTAAAAGGCTTGCAGTCAGTTCGTTGCTTGAAGATGTTTACAGAAAAAAAGAAACGCTGCACGTATTGAACAGAGTGGGTGCAGTCACTAGGCTAGCCTGGTGGAGAGGAAGTGCTGTGTGTGTGTGTGTGTGTGTGTGTGTGTGTGTGTGTGTGTGTGTGTGTGTGTGTGTGTGTGTGTGTGTGTGTGTGTGTGTGTGTGTGTGTGTGTGTGTGTGTGTGTGTGTGTGTTAGGGGAAGAGAGAGAGAGTCTGGGAAAGTCAGTTCTGCATATCTGAGGGAAAATTTTCTGATGAGGTCTGGGAAACGAAAAGGAGAGCTACTCATTTCAGAACTGTTGCAACTTCTCTACCAGAACTGTTCAAAGTGCCACTTGGAAAACGAATCAGTGCCAAATCCACACCGGTTTGACCTGTTTGTAATGTTAAAATATTATGAGGTACAATCTTTTCTTTTTAGAATATCAAACTCGTGTACAGAGGTCAAGTCTGTCGTGATTTAATGGATCACAGACTATTTAAGTGTTCAGTTAATCATCATTCCTCTTGTAAATTCACCTATTTGTGTTGACACATTGAGGAAGGCTTAAATGACATGCATGACACGGTTATGCTAATCACTGAGATAGGTGAGGGGAAGGCATCAGAAAGGTTTACCATTTGTTACTGGCATTACCGGACTTACCGGAAAGCGGTATGAGGCATTAAGGTTAAACCGGTCCCCCAACCATACTGTCATGCTGCCTTTCATTCCAATCCATATTGGATCAAGACAAATTGCCTAGTGATTTCAACCGCAGGCTTACTCAAAGAATGTTGATCATAGAATTCATCATGTTCAACCATTTTATGGTTTAGATGGCAACATTTTCATCAGGTTCGACCATTTTATGGTTTAGATGGCAACATTTTCATCAGGTTCAACCATTTTATGGTTTAGATGTCAACATTTTAAGGTTTAGATGGCAACATTTTCATCAGGTTCAACCATTTTATGGTTTAGATGGCAACATTTTCTCAGTTTCTGCATTTCCATGGTCTGACTGGGTGCATTTTAATAGTTGCAGTACTGGTGAATGTAAACACATTTTACGGTGCACTAGACACACTTTCTTTATTTGTTGGTTCGCAAACAAAACCATTAAAATGGCAAAACTCTGAATGACACTGTGACTCTCTCTCTCTTTTTTTTTTTTCTCTCTTTCTTTCTTTCTTTCTTTCTCTCTCTCTCTCTCTGAACTCCTGTAGAAGGTGAGTGAGAAAGTGGGGGGTGCAGAAGGAACCAAACTCGATGAAGACTTCAAAGACCTTGAGAGGGTGAGTGGGTGACCCATGATGAGTTGGCTGCACCATTCCTCCTGCTGTCTTGATGCTTTCCCAGGTGTTGATACCATTCATAGCAAATTAGCCACTAAACAGAATCAATATGGAACATTCTCTAAACATGTTATTGTTTAACATACTGTTAAGACACACAGAGCTTAAATGAATTCATCTGATATAATAGCTAAGAGAGTGGCCATGGAGAGCTGTATTGACCAGTAAGCCCATGGCATTGTTGCAGGACCCAATCAAATAGAATGAAATCTCTGCCGTTTGGGGTTGGGTTTAAAATAGAACTCCTTGTGTATTAAACAGAAGGCAGACCTCACAAGCAAAGCCATTGTGGATGTCCTCTCTAGAACCTCAGAGTTCCTCCAGCCTAATCCAGGTGAGATGCACTCCTGCAGCAGCACTCTCCTCTCTTCTCTTCTCCTACCTCTTCTCTTCTCTTCTCTCCCATCCTCTCTTCTCTCTCCTCTCCCATCCTCTCTTACCTCTTCTCTTCTCTTCTCTCCCATCCTCTCTTCTCTATTCTCTTCTCTCCCATCCTCTCCCCTCTTCTCTCCCATCCTCTCTTCTCTTCTCTCCCATCCTGTCTCTTACATCCTCTTAACTCTGATTGTCTTGCGCCCCAGCATCCCGTGCAAAGCTCTCCATGATGAGCTCTGTGTCAAAGATCCGGGGACAGGCCCGCAGCACAGGCTACCCACAGGCAGAGGGGCTTCTGGGAGAATGTATGATGAAATACGGGAACGAGATGGGGCCCAGCACCAACTTTGGTAAGAAAGAGACTTAGAGACTTTCTTCTCAGTTCTCTCACCCAATAGCACACATTAGCTATGTAGTAGTTCTCTTCTCCGTTCCAGCCTGAAGATTGCTTTTTGACTTGGATGGAGGGCAGTGCTTTAGCTCCTCACTTCTATGTGACACCTGTAGTGCAGGCTTATGCTCCTTCTTGACCACTGCAGTACTGTGCACTTCTTTACCTGATCTCCTTGCACTTTCTTATTGAAAAGAATTAGTCCTTAGTGTCTACTCCAAGGTCTCCTACTGTAATGAAGCTTGAGTGTTGTTCCTCAATTGTAAATGGCTTTGGATGATGAAAGTGTCTGCTAAATAAGGAAGTGTAAATGTACTTCAGTACCCTTGCAACCAGCTGCAGTTTGCGTCTAACATTTCAGTGTCCCACATTTTTGTTCTGTACTTTGTATCACAGCATTGTCTCAACTGTGTCTTACAAGTTGAAACTAGTTGGAAGTGAAGCTTCATAACCTCCTTGACGGGTGTATCTTAGGGGGGGCTCTCCTTGAGGTTGGCGAGTCGATGAGGAGATTGGCTGAAGTGAAGGACTCATTGGATATCGATGTCAAGCAGAACTTCATCGACCCTTTCCAGACCCTGGTGGACAAGGATCTGAAAGACATTCAGGTGCAGAGTTGGGCTGATTCATTGTACTTGGTTGACTTTTGGTTGTCTTATGTTGGGTTGTTTGGGGATAAACCTTAAGGTAGGAAAAGTTATGTAAAAAAAAAAAGAGATGCAGGTACAATTTCAATTTGCCCAGAAATGGTCCTTTCCAAAACTGGCATGGGGTAAAGATTGCAGCTTGACATGCAGATAAAGGCCCTGCCCCCCCCCCCCCCTCATATCCTGGCAGCATTACCTGAAGAAGATGGAGAGCAGGCGCTTGGACTATGACTACAAGAAGAAGCGCCAAGGGAAGATCCCTGATGAGGAGATCCGCCAGGCAATGGAGAAGTTTGAGGAGTCCCGCGAGGCAGCAGCGAGCAGCATGCACAACCTGCTGGAGACTGATGTAAGACCACACCTGTGTCACCGCACCTACACACGGACACGCACCCACACACACACGCACGCACGCACACACACACACACGCATGCACAACCTGCTGGAGACTGATGTAAGAACACACCTGTGTCCACACACACACACACACACACACACACACACACACACACATACACACATGCACACGCATGCACAACCTGCTGGAGACTGATGTAAGAACACACCTGTGTCACCACACCTACACACGGACACGCACCCACACACACACACACACACACACACACACACACACGCATGCACAACCTGCTGGAGACTGATGTAAGAACACACCTGTGTCCACACACACACACACACACACACACACACACACACACACACACATACACACATGCACACGCATGCACAACCTGCTGGAGACTGATGTAAGAACACACCTGTGTCACCGCACACGCACATGCACACACATGCACACACGCACACACACACACGCACACACACACACACACTGCACACACAGATAACTGTTTGGAAATATGGCATGGCTACATAGATTGTGTGGAAGTTGATGCTTTATGTTTTTGTTTTATTTTCCCGCCAAGCCTGTTGTGGAAAAAGACTCTTAGACTGAAGGATCCTAATGCAGTCGAGAACAGAGAGCGTTTAAATGCACGCTCAGACACTCTGAACCCTGACCATTCTGTCTACTTAAGTTCAACATCAGGTTGTACAGATAAACAGGACAGTATTACAGTATCTGCGTGAGAAAATTCGGAACAAGGCCAGAGAAATTATCTAGATGTGGTTTTCAAGGCTTATCTCAAAGAAACACAGCAGAGGAGAAGTGGTAGCTTTGAAAATGAGGAAGTTATTAACTAGCAGCGTCATTTGACCCGATGAGGAGACCCTGATGAACATGATGAAACCCCACTTCATTGGACCTTATCTCATTGGACCACTTCATTGGACCTTATCTCATGGCCCACCTCACGTCCCACCTCATTGGACCTTATCTCATTGGACCTTATCTCATTGGACCTTATCTCATTGGACCACCTCATTGGACCTTATCTCATGGCCCCCCCCCCATCACTGGGCCATCTCAGTACTGTGACTGGGCAGAAGCAGGCATCTGTGTTTGTGTGGCTGAATGACCTGCAGGGGAAAGTGGGTTTGTGATAAGGGCATCCTTCAAGGCAGAAAACTGTTTCAGTCGCTGAGGTAATGAAAGCATCTCTCTGACTCAGTGTCATCGTCACGGATGAATGTTTTGGAAACACAAGGTTGCTTGATGGCCAGAAGCACAATGAATCATCATCAGTATGCTTCTGCACAGTCCAATGAGTGGGAAAGGATTTTTCTCTCGCTTCTTTTTTTGTCAGTTTCCTCCTCATCTGGTTTAATGGACATCAATTGGTTTCGGTTAGTTAATTGGTATACTTTGGAGCAAGTTGGCCTAATTAATGATGAAGAGGGTCCTTGATTTTTAATCAAGTCTGATGCTGGAATAGTGGTAACCTGTCCAATCAGTGAGAATCCAGACAGCCAGCCTCACTAGAGTTCAACTGTTGGTCTCTGTAACACTATTGGTTAACTGTAGCGCTGTTGGTTAACTGTAGCGCTGTTGGTTAACTGTAGCGCTGTTGGTTAACTGTAGCACTGTTGGTTAACTGTAGCACTGTTGGTTAACTGTAACACTGTTGGTTAACTGTAACACTGTTGGTTAACTGTAACACTGTTGGTCTCTGTAGCGCTGTTGGTCTCTGTAGCGCTGTTGGTTAACTGTAACACTGTTGGTTAACTGTAACACTGTTGGTCTCTGTAGCGCTGTTGGTCTCTGTAGCGCTGTTGGTTAACTGTAACACTGTTGGTTAACTGTAACACTGTTGGTCTCTGTAGCGCTGTTGGTCTCTGTAGCGCTGTTGGTTAACTGTAACACTGTTGGTTAACTGTAACACTGTTGGTTAACTGTAACACTGTTGGTTAACTGTAACACTGTTGGTTAACTGTAGCACTATTGGTTAACTGTAGCACTATTGGTTAACTGTTTAAGGGGAACTAGTTAGCATAGTGAGTATTTACATGAGGGACTCCTGAGTTTTCATGACCTCATCTGCTATATGATTAAACTATTGTGTTGTTGTAGCGCTCAGGCCAGCAGTTTGATGTGTGGAGTAGGCAAGGGGTAGTGTGTGCAAAATTGAGTCCGACAGTCACTATTGCCTATTATCAAAGCCGTGTTTGTGTGTTTGTGTGTGTGTTTGTGTGTGTGTGTGTGTGTGTGTGTGTGTGTGTGTGTGTGTGTGTGTGTGTGTGTGTGTGTGTGTGTGTGTGTGTGTGTGTGTGTGTGTGTGTGTGCGTGTGTAGTCTGAACAGGTCAGTCAGCTGGCAGCTCTGGTGGAGTCCCAGCTGCAGTATCACAGGCAAGCCTCTCAGGTCCTGGAGGAACTCGCTGGAAGGATGACGGAAAGGTAACGCTCTCTCTCTCTCTCTTACACACACACACACACACACACACACTTGTGTGCTTGTGGACTTTGTTTTAGTTCTCCATCTCAGGCCTTGACCTCCAGTTACCCTTTCATGTAATGTGTGCCCTCCTTCCTCCATCACGTCCCAGGGTGAATGAGGCCCAGTCCCAGCCGCGCCAGCCTCGTGCCCCCCGGCCCAGGCCTGCCTACAGCTACTCCGATGAGGAGAACTCCAGCGGCGGCTTCACTCCATCCTCTGCACCGCCGTCTTACTCTCCAGGTACCTCACCTCCCCTCCACGGCCTCTCACACATCTCTCTCAGGCCCATTCACCAACAACAGGCCACAGCCTACCGGGCAGTGCAGTGCTAGTCGAAGGAGAATATGAGTACTGTTGTGTGTGTGTGTGTGTGTGTGTGTGTGTGTGTGTGTGTGTGTGTGTGTGTGTGTGTGTGTGTGTGTGTGTGTGTGTGTGTGTGTGTGTGTGTGTGTGTGTGTGTGTGTGTGTGTGTGTGTGAGGTTACAGATCTACACAGTTGCACTTCCAGGGTCCAGTTCTCACTTCTCACTGACCAAAATGTCATTAACAAATTTGATGTCAAGGGGAACTGTGAACATTTAAGATATTAACATACCTGAAAATGATTTTAAACCCTCCACAATGTTGCTTTAAGTGGTCGTTGTAGTGTTTTTGTTGGCTTTATTTGATTTTAACAGACATGCTGACAGCTGTTGAAGCATGGGTATGAGGGGTCACCCTGTTTCTGTTCATTCAAGTGCGGTTACGTGTGTTATAACAACACAAGTCTTCCTGTGGAGAGAAATCGACTTGTCATGGGTTAACCTCTCCATTACAGTATGCCTCCATAAAAAGAAACTCTCCTTGAATCCCTTATCTATAACAGGAGGACGTGAGTGAACTTGAGTGCTAGTGTTCTTGGTTGAGCACACATTTGAAGTGTATTTCTATGTCTTTATAGCAGCTCCTTCCTTCAACAGAAGCTCCCTGCGTCAGCGCTGTGAGTCCCCCGTCCCCCCTTCCCCCCTCTGACACAATAAAGATGACAAAGTGACAGCAGGTCCTCATCAGACAGGCAGTGACACAGGCTTGATCATCTACAGTCAATTAATGTTATAAATAAAAGATTTGATGAATTGTCTGGAAGAAATACCATGTTTCCATGATGATAAATTGCTGGATTATCTTCTAGAATGAAGCAGAATTACACTTGCCTGTCTGATTCAGATCTGATGCAGTACTGGGGTGAAAAGGATTACTAAGCCTATTGTGTGTGTGTGTGAGTGTGTGAGAGAGAGCCGCCTGATAGCTTTTCATATCTGACAACCATTCATTTGATTGCATGACAAAGGTTCTTGCAAAAATGTTACATTTCTCTCTCTCTCACACACACACACACACACACACACACACACACACACACACACACACACACACACACACACACACACACACACAGGTTAATAGAATGGCACACACGTGCTGCTGGGAATAGGTGGCCCCTCTCTGGTTCTTCCACTGGTGTGCTAACCATCTGACCCGGCTCCCCCTGGGGCCTGGCTGTCTGGACCCGAGGGACTCTTCAGGAGGGCTGTGGTGGTCACATGACATCAAAACACCCAATAGTATCTCCACCTCTGGGTCTGTGGATGGGATGGATCTGTGTTTCTTGTTGTTATCAAGATAGGGCACTTATTACTAGTTTTGTGTCTCTTATACTCCATATAGTTATACGTTGATTTGAACTAGCTCTTCTGAGTGGAGAATGAGGGCCTAATGTTTTTAAGGTCTAGGTCTCAGATATGTGAAAGCTTTTCCACATGGGAAGGGTGGAGACAGTTTGACAAATTGCAGGAAAAGAAAATGGAAGGAAAAAGAAAAAAGAGGAGAGGAAACATCAGGCTCGCAGAGAAAAGTCCAATCTCTGAAGTGAGTTTTCCATTGGGCCAATAGAAACTTGAGCTCCAGGAATGTGAAACCCAGACTGTAGACATTATCCACATATCTGAACATCTTCACAGTAGATTATAAAACAGTGGAGTCGGCAAACCTGTGTGTGTGTGTGTGTGTGTGTGTGTGTGTGTGTAAGTGTGTGTGTGTGTGTGTATGTGTGTGCGTGCGTGTCCGTGTCCACAAGCATGTGTGTGTATGTGCGTGTCCACATATGTGTGTGTGTCCACACGCATGTGTGTGTTTGTGTGCATGTGTATGTGCCTGTGTGTGTATGTGTGCACGCATGTGTGTGTTTGCGTCCACTGCCCACTCTCTGGACTGCGTTTAGACCAGGCTCTATGAAGACTGCATATGTGTGTCACTTGCCATATCGCAGCATGACTGACTGACATTTCAAACTCTGCGTTGATTGGCTGGAGGGTGCTTTCAGTCACTGAGCTGTCCTTCACAAAGCCGTTTTGACTGGGTAAACTCTTTATAGTCATGCGTTTTGACTGGGTAAACTCTTTATAGTCATGCGTTTTGACTGGGTAAACTCTTTATAGTCATGCTCATTGCCCATCACACTGCCGTTGGCCGGAGCTAGCTGTCCGGTGACCCGTAACGGTGAAAAGAGCAAACAAGCACCCAGAGCGATCCAGGTGACCCCCCCCCCCCCCACCGACAGCAGCTCAATTCTGGTCTCCATGAAGTACCGAATGATGTGTACACAAAAAGTTTCAAGAAAGCCCTTCCCTGTCCAGCCGTTTCCATCCTATTAACAGCCGTTTCCATCCTATAGCAGCGCACCCCTGTTCTAAAATACTTCATTGGTGTGGGCACATCTGAAACTATATCTTTTTTTCCATTAACCAACCCTATTTGGAAAAAGGACTTCAAGCTCCATCGCCTACCATGATCTGAACACTTTCAAACAATTCATATTGTGTTTTTTCTGTCTCCCTCTCCCACTCCTCCTTCCCATCCTGTCCTGCTCTCTCTCTCTCTCTCCTTCCCCCTGGTCTCCCATAGCCACAGAGCAGGCGTGCTGCAAGGCCCTGTATGACTTTGAGCCAGAGAACGCCGGAGAGCTGGGCTTTCAAGAGGGTGACGTCATCACACTGACCACTGTCATCGACGAGAACTGGTTTGAGGGCTCGCTGCGCGGTCAGTCGGGGTTGTTCCCCTGCAACTATGTGGAGGTGGTGGTGCCTCTTCAACACTAACGGAGAGAGGGGAGGAGGAGGAGGAGGAGGAGGAGGAGTGGAGGTGCGTGAGAGGTGACTGAACACTTTGGCCAGTTTCAGAATGCTAAGATACATCCTGTTATATCTGCACTTTGCCACCTCAAAGAAGAGAAAAAAATAACAATACCAAAATAAATCTGAATATCTGTGTCATTAGTTGAAAAAAAGCTTTAAAAAACAATCTTGTGGTGTTTAAGGGACTTGGGGTGAGTGTATTTTGCACCAAAGCTAATCATTGCAAGTTAAAATTAACAAAAAAATATAAACTCCGTTTCCAAATGTCAACTGACCACCATATTTTAACATTGATTACTTTCATGGCTGCTATTTATTTCTTGTTTGGCTTAGCAAACTTAATTTCCTGTCTCAAAATGGTTCTCAAAACACTTCTATAATGGATATGTCACACCAACCACATCCTTTCATCAGAAATCCTCATTTTTGCAAATGACCACCTCCCTCTAGTGGTCATATTTAAAAGTACAGCAGAGACAACAAAACAGCAAGTGTCTGTAGTCATTTACACCACTCCACTCTACTCTGTGTCTCAGTACACCGTACAGTTGCTACAGATGTTGTACTGTTGTTGTTCTGTTTTCCAATGTTTTAACTTATGGAGAGAGATGGAGTAGTGTGTTGTTGTATTTTTGAACATAATAACAATTTTGAAACTTAAAAATTGGTTATGAAAACCTGGTTACATTTGTGTCCCCGTTGCCTTGAGTTTAACAGCATTACAGCCTTTCAGTAAACAGGAAGTGGTGGGAATGTCTGTCATTGGCCCCCGGAGTGACTCGCGCCCCTCTGAGTGCTGCGGTGTTTGTCTGCATCTAAAGCAATGTGACAGCCACTGTCCCTGTGTGGCCTGTTTCTGCTCCTGTTCCTGCTCCTGCACAGCCAGGGCCTCAGAGGCCAGCTCTATCAAAACACAGAACACAGAACACAGAACACAGAACACAGAACACAGGAGGAGAACACAGAACACAGGCAAGCTGAGTCACAGTACTGAGTCACAGTAGAGCAGCTGCTGTAGCTCAACACTCTCCTGTCCTCTCTCTCTCTCCTGTCTCTCTCACTCTCTCGCTTTCTCTCTCCTGTCTCTCTCTCTCTCTCCTGTCCTCTCTCTCTCGTTCTCTTATTTTTCTGCTCTTGTGATCAAGGAGGCACACCAAACCTAAGCACACAAAAAAGCAAGGGAATAAATCAAAAGAAAAGAAAAGGGAGATGATTTAAGAAAGCCAATGACTCATATCAGCATTTTTTTTTAGAAAAGACTGACAGGAAATGGACCCCGAGATGGATTGAGGACGCAGGAGCAGCTTGGAGACTCATTATGATGTGGGGCTGTTTGAATGAATCACATCTGCCATCAGTCAGCTCCCTTCTGCTTTAAATCCTCCCTGGAATATGAGGATGAGTACAGGCCACTCCCCCACCCGGCTCTTAGATTTGGGTTCAAATACGCTTCATTGGCCCAGCTCTACGACAGTGTTGCCAAAACAATGGCCTTGTGAAAATAATAAAAATAAGTAATAATAATAATAAACACACAAATAATATATTAGTGAATACAAATGGAAAGGTAGTCCAATTTCAGGAAACCAAAACTACCCCCCCCCCCCCCCCCCCTCTCTCTCTCTGTTTTTTTTTTTTGTCATTTCTGGACACAAGTCAAACACCTGCCTTCTCAATAGGGACACACTTAACCTAACCTAAATGTTTACATATGTCCCTGTTTTTTTTTTATATTTAGATGTTTTATATATGTATAAACATTTCCGTAATGAAGTCATCGATATCATCTAAGCGTTTGTTTGTGTATATTAGTCTTTTATATGTGTTACATCTCGCAAATGAAGCTTGCCTGCATGTTTCTGCGTGGCGTTTTGGTAAAGGTCAGTTTAAGCAATGGTGCAATTCTTTTCAACCACGCCATTTTAAAACGCATAATAGTGCAGATTACGGGTCTTAATCTGGTTATTGGTCACACCACTCTTAATTGTAGCATAAAGGAGTCCATTTAAAGGGTCCTTGGTTGACCATAGGCCTTTCAGATGATTTGTGTTCTAATGTGAAAAGACCCAAAACCAGTCCTCTGTTGCAATGCTGCGTTCCATGTATGGCTCCACTAAACCCTACTCTGGTACTTGCATGCTGATCCATGGGTGTTTGTATAGGTATTACACTACAGTGGGGGACACTCCTATCCTTATTCAAAACACACATAATGATATAACCCATATTTAAAACGACCACATTTTGTATATGTACTGAGCATTCCATTTAGAATTGAATTATTTGAAATATTCAATTGAAAATGTTATTCATGTTTCTAATGTTCATTTTCACTATAGCTGTGGTCGGTGTTGGTTGCACAGATATTTGTACATTCTGTGAAATGTTTTTATTAATTGAATCATGAAATAAATACAAATGTGCTGAAATGTCTTGGTTTTCTACCAGTTTACGTCTTTTGGTTCAAAACTGAATTCCCTGAAATGAATCATAGTTCTTTTGAAAGCAGTTCAGGCTTGTAAAGTTTAGGCTGATGCCAGTAGGTTGATGTGTTGGTCTTGTTGCACAGAATCGACACATTTGTTCATACCTGTGCTTGTCATACTCAATCATTTCCGGCTATGTGTCTCTGATGCAGGACTTATTTTATTCACTGAATGGAAATCATTTACTAAACAGAAGTCAAGGGGTGGGATCATTTTTTTTTTTGTTTCATCTGTAGGTAAATAATTCGAAAAACCCTTCAGGTATTCATGAGGCTACGCACAAGGTGCGGTCCATGGATAATGTATGTTTCGAGTGCCTTTGGTTTGTGCATGAGATTGAAGAGGCTGCCCTCTTAGCGCTGAAGCCGCCTGCTATATCGCCATGCCCAGATGCGGGTAGGACACCGTTCGGAGGACTGTTCACGGATACCCCCGGTGATCTCTCATCAGAAAAAGGCGTGTCATTTCCCCAATCTCTGTAGCAGCCCCTTTGTCCTGTTAATCCGTTGCTGGCGATACTTATGGCGGCTGCTACAGTCAAGCAGCGAGCCGGTGGATCCAGAGCGCAATTGCCGCCGTGCTACTACGAGGGATACCTCGAGAAACGAGGACCAAAAGAGAAGGTGAGTTACTTCGTTCGTGCATCTGTGTCGTCCGCATAGACCCGAAAGACAGATAATACTCCTGGTATGCTGAGCATTTATTCCACATGGTTCCGAACACCATCCTCGGCTAGCCTGCTGTGAGTTGTCTGCATAGGCGAGGCGGGTTTTAAACCGGCTGCCAGTGTTTAGTTCCAGATGAATGCCATATGAAGTCCCTGGCTGTTACTGTGCTGATGGTCATCTTGCATCAATGAAATACTTTTCTCTTACGGAGAAAAAGAAAACATTCGTCTCTGAAAGTAGCTGAGACACTTGCTATTAAAATTCATTTTTGGAACTCAGTTGCTCTTTGTAATTGTACGGCATAACTCATAGGCTACATTGAAATTGTATGGTCAGATCGGTGCAATTAATTGATGTCGAATTGCAATCTGTCATGTTCGCCTCAGCTGTTCTTCATTTCTGACCATTTCAGTGACTTGGCCAGTGAGAGGCTGCCACTGTCTTAGCCTCCTTGTCAATGGAACAATCGGGCGGATTGTAGCCCAAATTCTCTACTGCTGAGAGAATTTGTTCTGACATGCCTCGGGTATATTTGTGTCTTAGCGCCCTATTCAGTGTCGATTCTGCCGGCTACAAGGAGAGGCGTAAGGTTGACGTGCCTGGATCATCTGAACCACTGCGATCATACTCAAGTGTGTTGGACTGCGTTACGCATGGGATCTTTTGAAGCTTTTAGGGAACAAACGCATTTTATTTCCTCGTAAATGTAGAAATTGTTAACCTTACACGCAGTGTCATGACACTCGTTGATCTGACAGACTGAACACGTTTTGCTCAAGCACAACAGTGAGTGAGGCTTGTGAAGGAGAACCATTTCACAGAGCTCGACACACTCGCACAAAAACACAACTGGGGCAGAGGGGGCTCAGGTGCAGGGTGTGTATGGAGGTTGGGCCGGGGTCGGATTGGGAACAGCTGTGGCTCAGCGCGCAGTGTGGCCCTGAGGGAGCTGTTAGGGCCTTTTGTGCGAACGGGACGCAGATTGCAGAGCACACGATGGGACTGTGTGGAAGAGATGATTTATGCAGAGATGTCGTGAGGGAATATGCTTCGCTTTAGATATTCACAGCTTTTCTGAGGCATTCCTCTTATATTTAGTCAGTTTGGGGTGTGGGATAGGAATGATGAAGTCAACATATCACAGCTGTCTCCAAACACATTTAATACTTTTATTTTATGTGAACAGCACATATTATGTTTCAAACAAATCACATGAAGAGGGTATATTGAGACACTACAAGCTAATTTGCTTATTGTCATGTTGATTTTCTTTTTTTTTTTTTTGCCTCAATTTTAAAAAAAATTCAGTAACCCAAGGCTAGAGTGATATATTTCCCAGTTTCTTAGCTATGCATCCTGCTATACGCTTTATTGCACTGAATCAAAGGGTCTGTCTCGTAATTATGCAAGTTCGACTGCTGAGTTAAATCTTGAAAATAAGAATGAAAGCTTTCAGTCGATGAAGGCTTATTGTTAATCTGACTTATTGTTGAATTTGTTGGCATGCAGGTGTCTCATCGGCTGTGGACATGTCTATGTGGAAATGCGTTGTATTTCTTCAACAACACCAAGGACACACATGTGAGTTAGAGAAGGTGTCCAAAACAGGACTTAATTGGTGTAAGGGGTTTAAACATTGTCTCAATCATTTTAGCAGTATTGCAGCTCTATTGCTTGGAAAGGTCAGTTTTCAGTTACCCTTTCATGTTTATGTGTAATCTATGATTATATTTGTAAACACAGTTATAAAATAATCTTTCTGTCTCTTTGTGTGGAGCAGTATATGGAGAAGCTGGACCTGAGTGGCTTCATCTCACTGGCGGATGACTGCAGTCGGGACAGGAACCTGGAGGCAGCCCGCCTCAGTCTGCGCTTGAAGGATGGAGAGACCAAACTGACAGTAAGGCTCCGGTCCATCGGGTCGGATGCAGCACTCCAGTGCAGGGATGACAGCAGACATAGCATCATGCCAAGGGGCACTCTCTCTCTCTCTCTCTCTCTCTCACTCACTCACTCACTCACTCACTCACTTGCTGTCTGTCTGTCTGTCTGTCTCTCTCTCTCTCTCTCTCCCACCCACTCTCTTTACTCCCTCTCCTGGGTTTTTGTGTAATTTTGTGTCTACACATGAAACCCATCAATTTCTATTTCATGTAGTAATCCTTACCTAATCTCTTTCTCTGTTTTTGTCTTCCCCTTCGATCCTCTCTCACAGGCACCTAATCTGGAAGCACGTGAACTCTGGAAAGGTTTCCTCTACGCAGTTGTGGATGTTAGTAAATGCTAATGCTTCCTTCAAATACCTTCAGATATTTCAGTTGCTACAAAAGAGTTTCTTTTCCATTTAGTACTTTAAAGATTGAGACTTTTATATAAAACTAAAGCTGAACAAAAGTATTTATATAGTAGTGTATATGTATAAGTACTCACCTACTGAGTCATTTAGCGAACTTATCATTTAAAGAATTGAAAGAATATTTGGCCTTGGTTAGACCCTAACTTTGTATCCACTTAATCTTGCTTGGTGTTGGGCTTCATAGGCAGTAGCCTCTCTGACGACGTTCAGGGTCAAGCAATGAACTTGCCATCTGTTTCTACTCCTGTTTGAGGAAAATGGTA
>NC_045173.1:1476219-1541219 GCF_900700415.2 Clupea harengus | reverse complement strand
CAAGAACATTCTGTTGGATTAAGCCAAAATTGTGTTGACTTGCACAGGTCAGGGAATGGACTCGAGAAAATAGCTGCTCAACATAAAATGCTCGTCTCAGTCAAAGTTAATGAAATCTTTAAAATGTATAAGAATTCAAAACTGTCATGAGCCAGCCTGAAAGAGGACGCGAGTGAGGAGGATGATCAGAGAAGTCAAAGAATGTACCTCCACACCAACAAACTGTTTGGATGGTATGCCAGAAAAAAAGAAAGTTTGCGTATCTTTTCCAATACAAAAGTGCTCGGAGTTTGCCAGATGCTTAAGGTGGGTTTTTGGTAGAAATGAAGATGGCTACAGAGAAAAGCACCTAAAACCAAGAGTTAAATATGGTGGAGGATCGGTGATGCTGTGGGGCTACCAAAGCCCCCCCCCCCCCCCCCCCCTACTATTGTTAGCATACAAGGCATTAGGGATTCCAGGAAGTACCTGGTGATTTTTTTTAAATAAATACATTTTATTTTGTGATCACCTGTGACTTCTTCATTTTTTTATTTGTTTGTGGTAATGGGTTCATTTACTGGTACTGTGAGACAACACGTGATCACCAGTAAGGGACAAATAAGGGCCAATCATTCTGGAGGGCACTGTGTGCTATTCAAGTGTGGCAGTCCATGCCGACAATCATAATCAAACTCTGTCCTCTGTACACAAACAATGTCCGGCCTTTGCATAGAGTGCATAGTACACCGTCCGTTACACCCTCTTTCCTCATTCAGACTGACTGTAAACACACCCTGATGCATGCACACACACACACACTCACACACACACACACACACACACACACACAGAGAGAGAGAGAGACACACACACACACACACACACACACACACACAGAGAGAGAGACACACACACACACACACACACACACACACTCCAAATGAATAGAGGCACAATGGAGGCATTGTGGCCTAGTTACTGAAACAATCCGGGGACAGGACGAGACTGTGAGCACATGCAGACGTCTCACTCATCCTGCCTGAGGGCCTGTTTCCTTATCCCCTCAGCTGAGACTAATTCCTCTCCTCCTTCTCTTCTCCTCCTCTCCTTCTCTCCCTTATCCCCCCAGCTGAGACTAATTCCTCTTCTCCTCCTCTTCTCCTCTCTCCTTCTCTCCCTTATCCCCCCAGCTGAGACTAATTCCTCTTCTCCTCCTCTCTCCTCCTCTCCCTTATCCCCCCAGCTGAGACTAATTCCTCTTCTCCTCCTCTCCTCCTTCTCTTCTCCTCCTCTCCCTTATCCCCCCAGCTGAGACTAATTCCTCTCCTCCTTCTCTCCTCCTCTCTCCTCCTCTCCCTTATCCCCCCAGCTGAGACTAATTCCTCTCCTCCTTCTCTCCTCCTCTCTCCTCCTCTCCCTTATCCCCCCAGCTGAGACTAATTCTTCTTCTCCTCTTCTCCTCCTCTCTCCTCCTCTCCCTTATCCCCCCAACTGAGACTAAGTCCTCTCCTCCTTTTCTCCTCCTCTCCCTTATCCCCCCAGCTGAGACTAATTCCTCTCCTCCTCTTCTCCTCCTCTCCCTTATCCCCTCAGCTGAGACTAATTCCTCTTCTCCTCCTCTCTCCTCCTCTCCCTTATCCCCTCAGCTGAGACTAATTCCTCTTCTCCTCCTCTCTCCTCCTCTCCCTTATCCCCTCAGCTGAGACTAATTCCTCTTCTCCTCCTCTCTCCTCTCTCCTCTACAGGCTTCACAGATGAACTCAAAATGAAGCTGGAGAAGAGACAGAGAGCCAACCAGGAGTGACTTGTCCCCGCCCCACCAGTCAGCCCCTCACTGCTGCCCCCTAGCTGTCCTCTCTGCCAGTGCCTTCTGTTATCACACAGTGTCAATGGATCTTCGTCAAACGTGGTGCTTTCTGGTGAACTCTGGTTACAAAGTTGACGTGGTCTCTTGCAGTTTGGAAAAAACAAAAACAACAAAAAAAACATTGGTGAGATCTAGCCAGGTCAAACAGAACTCTTTCCAGCTCCTGGAGAAGATCAGTCCAATCCAGCAGGTTTACTACAGGTCAAAGTCCTACCAGCAACTTCTACTTTACAATATACCGCTCACTGTTAGTCCTTTTCTGGCTGAACCGTGAACTCTCCACCTGGCATTCCAGGCCCAAACTGGATGGCCATGACACCTCTGGGACAGAAGGGGGCGCTAGATCTGTGATCTGACGATAGAAGTTCAAAACTGAGACTCTTCAACTCTGTTTATCCTCCCTTTGGTAAAAGCCTAAAAGGAAACAAATATGGAATTCAGTCAACAACTGAAAGGAAAAGCACACAGAGAACCAATCAGCAGCATATGACCTCATTTAATGAACCACTGAAGTGACTGCTACTAACCACATCCTCCATCGTGACCCTCAGCATTAACTGTGAACTCCAATATACCTTCAAAGGATCGTACCCAGTAGAGTTCATCCATAACCTTTGTGTTTGAGCCCAAGCTCCTCCGCGTTTGTGTGTTTGTGTTTGTGTTTGTGTTTTACTGTGCATGCTTCCATCGTTGGCATATGTTTGCTTCTCTTTGTCCTTTTGTTTTTGTATTATTTATAAAAAAAAATCAGTGTTATTTATATATGTACAATTTATGGTTGAATTAAAGAAAGGTTTTTGCATGGGCAGCAGTTGATCAGTATGTCTTTAGTCTCGACTCCATAGATAGGAACTTGAGGTAAATCTACCATCTCTATTGGGTTGTATTGTCTGAAAGAAAGTTTACTCAAATACATTGTAATACAGGTGTGAAGTGTTTGTCCACACCTGCAAACGCTCATGCACTAATTACTATTGTGCATTTTAAAGTTATTCTGGCTTATATCCTCTCTTAGTTCTACACGCCAGTTTGCTCTTTATCTAATGACCTTAATTGGCCTGGGAAAGAAACAACCAATTAGTGTTCCATTGGTATGGCGGTGTAGCCTATCATTTTGCCATATCCATATTTTGACCTGCAGGGGGAGACTGTGCATAAAAAAAGAATGAATGTTCCCAAGCTGGTGAGAGGGTAAAGTTTCCCCCTCCTCTGTCTGTCTGTACTCCTCCACGCTGGATCTTGGGTGTTCTTTCTTTTAAAAAGTGAAAATGATCATGAGTCAGAGAGATCCATACTTCACCATCACCCAGAGATGCAATGTCTCCTTGTTTCCTCAGTGAGTTGGTTAATAGGGGGTTATAATGAGAGGTGTGTTAGAGATAAGTTACCTATTTGATAGCATATCTAAGCTGTAATCTTAAAAGCTTCAAAGAGGCACAGCAACATGTTCTTGAATGTGTCAATGGTGGGCAGAAGCACCCCAGCAGCATTCAGATTTCCTTCCGTTCCTACAGAAGGCTCTGAACAGTTGGCCACCCCCTAGAAAACTGGAAACCCCTCTGTACTTCTCATTGTCTAATTAGAGTCTTTTCAGCGGTGAAACAAAACCCCCCTTACCCCTCACGTGTTGCAGACGGAGGGGCACCCGAGGAGCTTTGGCGGGAAATCAACAGCTCAAGTGAACAGGCTGGAGTGGGCATGTGCGCTTCTACTGGGTACATTAGACAAGTGACCAGGCTGGAGTGGGCATGTGCGCTTCTACTGGGTACATTAGACAAGTGACCAGGCTGGAGAGGACACATTAGACAAGTGACCAGGCTGGAGAGGACACATTAGACAAGTGACCAGGCTGGAGAGGACACATTAGACAAGTGACCAGGCTGGAGAGGACACATTAGACAAGTGACCAGGCTGGAGAGGACACATTAGACAAGTGACCAGGCTGGAGAGGACACATTAGACAAGTGACCAGGCTGGAGAGGACACATTAGACAAGTGACCAGGCTGGAGAGGACACATTAGACAAGTGACCAGGCTGGAGAGGACACATTAGACAAGTGCTCCTCATTACCTTTCTCCATATGTCCGTCTCCCCTCTCTTTCTCTTTCCCACACAAATACTACCATAGACACACCCATGCAGATACTCTGTCTCCCTCCCTCCTTCCCTCCCTCCCTCCCTTCCCTCATGGCGTCCCCTCCCTCCCTCTCTCTTGCACACAAACACACAACTCTGTAGTGGCTTGACGGGGAGCCTGTCGCTGCACGCTCTTGCACTCCGGTTGTTGCCGACTGGAGAATCTTGCGAGGGTGAGCAGCCCCTCCCCTTGGGTCCTACTCCACACAACTGAAGCAGTTTCACTCCCGGCAGCAACAGAAAGCACAAAGGGGCGTTCCTTCAGCAATGCTTGCAAGCCTTCTTGAAAAGCCAGAAGAAGTGGGTGGTTGGGTCATGTGTTTTGAACAACATTTTTTGACAGCCGGACTAACCTGATTCCACATTTACTCTGGGCAGACGACTGAGAATTGAGAGGTCAGTAAGTCTTTTTTTTTTTATCGTGTCCTTTTTAGTATTTCAATTTCAATGTACTGTATACACATTTTGGACCTGTACTCAGGTAAGAGGAAGAAGATTCTATGATTTCGAGGTGTGTCCACTTCCGGTTGAGTTGAAGTCTCACAGGACAGCAATCTAAACGTAATGTTTCCATGGAATGATTTACAGATATTCATCCTGGGATGTATTACTAAATGGGAATTGGAATGTATGCTTACACAGCCACTTCTGTTAAGTGAATACTTTAAGAGGAAAAACAATTAATGTCACTTCTATTGTTTAGGAAACAAACTCCAAGTTTTTAAGTGGTGATCTCTAAACATATAGACTTGTCTCTGCACTGCACACACAAACATTGATGCTGACTGTTAGTCATTCCATGCAAGGGCTGTTGTAGCCTAGGATCCTTTAAGTGCTGAATCTTGGCCATGAGCTTAAACAATTGCTTCCCTTCCTGTCAAGTATGTATGTGGCAACCAGGAAGCCATTTTGAAACCAGGGCTGCCTAGGTAAGTGTGGCTTCTCCTGGCCTAAGGGGGAAAGAGATGTGAGGCATGTTAGCGTGTCAGGTAGACTGCATTCTTGGACATGATTGAGCTCATCTCTGTAGTGTAGCCATCAGACTCAGGAAGGAGCTACCCACACACACACAGAGACACAGACACAGAGACACACGGAGCAGAGTTAGGGCCTAAAAAGGAGTTGTAGTGTTGAGCAGAGGGTGGAAGGAAATACAGAGATTCTTTGATAATCTCTGACTAGACAAGTCACACAACCACTAAAAGGTTAAAAGAATCATGTACAATAAAAAAAAAAAAACATTTCCAAAAGTACATAGAGAGGCCCATTCTCAAGTTATTATTCCTTGCTTTAGTGTCATGGAGTGAATTGTAATTTTAGACTCTTACTAGTAGTAGTCTTAGAAGCAGTGCAACAGAAGAGAATGTGGCAAACCAATGCATTCTAATTGAAGCCACGCTGCATCATGTCATTGCTTCTGTACAAGAACACTTTCTCACACTTCCTCTTAGCAGCAGAGGACCCCTCAAACAGCTGCAAGTCTGCTGCATTAAACAATATTGTGCATACAAGTACAGATTGTGAGTTGGATTGCATCTGGGGAAAAAATCACTAATGGTTGAAAAGGTGACAGTTGGATTGCTGTTGCTGCAGCCAGTCTTCACACAGTAGAATATACAGCATGTGTGCTGGTGTGGCCCAATGAATGGAGGCCTCTGTTCTGCGGCTTACAGTCTCAGCAGGTGTTGAGGGATTTGTCTTCTGCCAGACAGAGAAGATGCAATGGACACTTTTGTGTAAAATTACTAAAGTTACCTGGCAACGTATCATCCTACAGTATCAACCACCGCATTGTTTACCAGTCCCAAATGTGAAAACCATGCTCCCCCCTAAGATCCGAAATGGCCGCCTTGTCCACCTCTATTAATGGTGAAGGGGTTCTTTACTTGTGTTCAGATATTTGTTGCTGCAGCTCAGGGCTTGTTGGTGAGGCTCTCCTTTGAGAAGCTCTATCACATACTGAGGTGCCTGGCAAGCAGAAATCAAAGTCTCCGCACCCCACGAACAGCTCTCTGACCTCTCTCATTTACATCACTATAGCTCTGACAGATATACTGCTGCTGAGACTGAGACTCCTTCAGCGTCCTTTCATTGCCTGTTCTCCAACGCTCTCTCCCTCTCTCTCTCTCTCTCTCTCTCTCTCTCTCTCTCTCTCTCTGTCTCTCTCTCTCTCTCTCTCTCTGTCCCTCTCAGATGGGCTTACACAGGTCCCAGGCCTTTGAAGCTGTGTCTGTCTTCTCTCAGCTGTATATTTTACCATGACTTGTCTTCTGAGCGGCTGGAGTGGAGGAGGCGACTGCCTGCGTCGTGCCCTGAATCACTGCTTTATCCGGAGCCACAGCGTGCAGACGGCTCCCGGGAGTTTCTCCGTGCCTTTGTCCCGGACCTGCTAATGCTGCCAAGCCATGTACGTCCTGGCAGTGCTGTGTGTCCTCCACCTCTTCTTTTCAGTTCCCATGTCCAGCCAAGACTGGCCTTTGGACTGTGTTCCCCGAAAGACCATCCCTTACCACAGTGAGTATTGTATTATCGTTTCTTAAGAGGAAGAGTTCTTCCTTTTTCACACTTTCCCCAAATTGACTTTAAGTGCTCCGTGGACACTGTTGTTTTAAGGCTTCTGTACAACCAGTCCTTGGACATGTTTCAGATGTTCCTGAGCTGCTGTGTACTGGTCAAGTGAATGAGCATAGACTGATGGGCTTTGCTTATGGAAACAGGTGACAATGGGAAGCTGTTCAGGGAAGATCAGGTGTGGAACTATACCATGATGGTCCTCAGAGATGACCTGGGTCTGGTCATCCTGGGGGCCAGAGGAGTCATCTACGCCCTGGACATCAACAACATCAGCAACAAGAAGGCCTCAGTAAGACCATCGGAGTACTTCACGTGTGTTAATGTTGAATGAAGGAACGAGTCAATGAGTTTCCATCTCTGTTTTAAATTACCTCTATTTAGAATGCTACTTTGCCTCAAGCTTGTGTGCACTATAATAGCGATTTGAGCTTTTGCCCTAAGTTAATTGATCAAAGAATCCACAACAAAAAGATGTATTTATCTGAATGTACCAGTGAATTCTTTGCTGAAATCTAGGCTGTGGTTATGCCTGTGGTTAAGATGTAACGTGTTTAGTTGACCTTGTGTGGTAACTGTGCAGGTGAACTGGGATGTGACCGATGAGCAGCAGGAAGAATGCAAATATAAAGGAAAGGACTCCGAGGTATGTGTGACGCTGGCTGTTATCGTTCTTGTAACACGAGGAAAAGACACAATGCCTATAGGGCTCAGTTTATGATTGCTTGTGACGTGTGCCCATGTCTGTGTCTTCTCCAGATAGAGTGCCAGAACTACATCCGCATACTACATGTGACAGAGGATGGCAGCATGTATGTGTGTGGAACCAATGCTTTCCATCCAATGTGTGATTACATGGTGAGTTCATACACACACACACACACACACACACACACACACACACACACACACACACACACACACACACACACACACACACACACACACAAATTCAGTTCAATTAAGGATATGAGAGTTAACCTGAGATGTTCCGTCTTGTGGTTCTCACTTTTTCAATGTTCTATTATCTTCTGTTTCTATGTCATTGACTGCACATGTTTTTTGACAGAATGCATCGACTGGTTCTGAAATCTGGTCCTGAAATCTGGGATGCCGTAGAGCTATTGCTGCCTTAGGCTCCCCTTTAAATGTGTTACACAAGCAGGCCAACGCTCGAAGTGTCATATCATTCTTTTTTTTGGCAGAATTACAAAGATGGACAGCTGATTCTGCAGAATGACCAAGAGGATGGGAAAGGGAAATGCCCCTTCGACCCCTTCCAGAAGTACTCCTCGGTGTGGGTCGGTGAGTACACATGGTTTCTCATCCAGAAAAGCACTGAAATACAGTCTCCGAGACCTGATAAGACCTGACCTGACCTGACCTGACCTCTCTCTCTCTGTCTCTCTGTCTCTCTCTCTCTCTCTCTGTCTGTCTCTCTCTCTCTCTCTCTCTCTCTGTCTCTCTCTCTCTGTCTGTCTGTCTCTCTGTCTCTCTCTCTCTCTCTCTGTCTGTCTCTCTCTCTCTCTCTCTCTCTCTGTCTCTCTCTCTCTGTCTGTCTCTCTGTCTCTCTCTCTCTCTCTCTGTCTGTCTCTCTCTCTCTGTCTGTCTCTCTGTCTCTCTGTCTCTCTCTCTCTCTCTCTCTCTGTCTGTCTCTCTCTCTCTCTCTCTCTCTCTATCTCTCTCTGTCTGTCTGTCTGTCTCTCTCTCTCTCTCTCTCTCTGTTCTGCCAGAGGGAGAGTTGTACTCTGCCACCTCCATGAACTTCCTGGGCTCTGAGCCGGTGGTGATGCGCAGCTCCCCAGACCCCATCCGCACCGACTTCAAGAGCTCCTGGCTCAGTGGTGAGATGATGTAGCATTTGGATTTGTATTCTCCAACGATTTAAAGATGGAGAGATTTAAAGATGGAGTAAGCAATGAGCTATTTGAGTTCTATTTGGCAAAACTCTCCCCACATTCTGGCACTATCACCTAGGATAATGAATAATGCAATGTAAACTGATTTTTTTTTTACACCGAAGAAAATCCATTCAACCCCATTTCTTCAACTCGAAAATTTCAACTTGTGTTATTATTTGGGGGGAAAGTCTGACACGTCTGTGCATCAAACATTATGTTTCTTCAAATTAATTTGCATCACTGTGGCCACAAGATAAACTGTTTGGAGCATCGTACTTTGATTTAACTAACTAGTCATTTCATTTACTACAAATTATTGAAAAGAATTTGCTAAATTCTGTTCAAGTTCAAGTTCAAGTGACAGCCATGTCCATAATCAGCGACGTTCGTTACTCAATAATTGTTTTTTGATCTAAAAAAATAATTTGAAACTAAATACAACAGGATACAAAATGAGAACTTCTCTTCTAAGACGACAACATGCTTCATTCAGTTTAGTGTCTGCTGTGTGAGAGAGGGTACAAGAGCCTCCCACAGCCAGCATCATCAGACGCACGCAGCTGGTGGCTTGTGTGTGAAATGACAGCATACAGTTACAGAGATTACAGGGAACAGAGATAGCCTTATTACTATCCAAAGGATCATATAATATGTTGCGGAAAATTCTAAAAGCTTCTCAACAAACTTCTGAAGGCAAACAGGTGTGAAGATACTGAACGGTTTGTTTCAGAGGAGTTAACTGCTGCTGAGCCGGTCCATGGAGCATCTCAAAAACTCTAAGCATAAGGCAAGAGCGATCAGGCAGATGAACTGAGGACAAAGCCTCCTCCAACCCATTTTATACAGTTCTAACAACATCTCTTTTTCCTTGCACCTCTGTCCTTGTTACTTCTCAGAATTAACCACATCGAACTTTGCTTTTGCTTTTGCTGACAATTTGTAGACTGGACAGTTGGCCCACTGCTGACTGTTCACGGGTGACAACAGTCGGCTTCCCCTTTTCAGAGGAGCCTGGACATATCAATATCAATAAAAGTAGGCCTACGCAACATTTCAAAGCCAAATTTGAAAATAAATATGAATGTATAATGAAATTATTTTGTAATGGTGTTACTCTCAAGCATTTTCATTTATTTTTAATGTAGCTAGCTTAGGTTTCAGATAACCTAGCTTAATTATCTTATTTCATACTGTAGAGCTACAGTCCTATCCACAATATTTGGCACCCCTGGTAAAGATGAAACAAGTGTTATTAAAGTGAATAAGCTTAGTCTCACACTAAAATAATAATGAGGAAAATTCGACCTTTATTCTAAACCGTATGTGCCACACTTCATGTGCAGCCCTGCAATTTTGTCCAACCTCCCTTTGCCAATAAAACTGGACTGAGTCTTATCCTTATCCTTATCCTTATACCTTACATCTTATACGGTTGGAATTTGAGACCTTTCCTCTTCATATAATCTCTCCAGATCATCCAGGGTCCCGGTCCCCAGGTCCTCTCTTGGGCACTCTCCTCTTTAGCTCACCCCACAGGTTTTCTATGGGGCTTGATTTTGTGATTTTGCCTTCCAAACAATCTGTTGGCATGGAGGTGGCATCACATGGTAGTTTGGGAGACTTGGTGACCCCAAGATGCTACTTTATTTCTGTAACTTGTCAACAGTGATCCTTGGGTCCTCTTCCAAGCAAGTTTGTAACAGTTCCAGTTGATTTGTTTGCCCTAATGAGCATTTTCAGGCGAGTAGCTATCTTTTATAGCCATTCCCTGACTTATGAAGCGCAACACACTTTTCCCTTATTTGACTTGTGTGTTCTCCTATCTTTCCCATATTGAAGAATGAATAATGGCCCTGCTCGTGTGTCACCTCAGATTTATACCCCAGTGAAACAGAAAGTCACACACACTCACATTACTGTATTTTGATGATTTAAATACAGTTTATTCAGTTCAATCCAGTTCAGATGGTGTATATCTACTGTATGTACTGTCAGTATGTGTCATTTTGATTAAAAAAAAAAAAACCTACTACCTACAACCCCAACATTTGAAAATACAATAAAACAGACACAAACGTTTGTATGTATTAGTGTTGTGTACTGTTGTAAAGTAAGAATCCATGTTTCCCAGGTGAACTGCAGTAAACATAAATGCAGCATCACTTGAATTTAAGATGGCTATTTATACAGCTCCAGAAAAAATTAAGAGACAACTTCAAAATGATCAGTTTCTCTGGTTTTATTATTTATTGGTATGTGTTTGAGTAAAATTAACATTTCTGTTTTATTCTATAAACTACTGACAACATTTCTACCAAATTTCAAATTATAATATTGTCATTTAGAGCATTTATTTGCAGAAAAATGACAACTGGTCAAAATAACAAAACAGATGCAGTGTTTCAAGATCTCGAATAATGCAAAGAAAACAAGCTCATATTCATTTTTAAACAACACAATACTAATGTTTTAAGAGTTCAGAAATCAATATTTGGTGGATTAACCTTGATTTACAATCACAGCTTTCATGTGTCTTGGCATGCTCTCCACCAGTCTTTCACATTGCCGTTGGGTGACTTTATGCCACTCCTGGCGCAAAAATTCAAGCAGGTCGGCTTTGTTTGATGGCTTGTGACCTTCCATCTTCCTCTTCATCACATTAAGGCAGTTCAAGCTTTTCTATTACAGTCCTTATCTTCAATTTCAATTAATTTAATGATAATGTACTTTATCTGAATTACAATACAGTCTTACTTCGCTAATTACATTATTACATTTGTTATATAGAATTGTACAGTATCGTCACATGATGTCACATTTTGCCATAAGGGAAGGTTGGAGTGAATTGAGTTTAACCAGTCACAATCTAGCCAGACATCAACAGAAGAAGGAACTGGTCAAAGTGAACAGATGCTCTTTTAGCAGAACGGTTCCGTCCTTAAATAAATCAGCTTTTGCTTTCAGAAGAGAAGAGTGTCAAGGCGTTGAGGTCAAATACTTTTGAATGTGTTTTTAACATGAGAACAGCTTCATACTGATATACACAATGACAGTGTTGGATTGCTTGGACTAGAGGATTCTAAATGTTGAGAGAAATTATACCAAAAAATAAGTGGAAAAAATGTTTTGACATGTCTGTAGTATTCATTCTGCGCTGACGATATTCCAAAGTGAACACTGATGTCTTGTTTGCTGCTGGTGGGAGCTACTGCTTCAGTTATATATAAAAACACTACTGAGAAAGGGATGGAGATCATTGATGTTAAGCAGTGTGGTTACATGACTCAGAGACCCATCCGAGCCCATCTCAGGGCTAGAGAAATATATTATGACTAAATCAGTGAACAAAGAGATTTACATGCATTTCTGTGAATAACCATTGGGGCTGTTCAGAACCACTGCATCAATCTTTGGCTGGTGTAAACCTTGAGCCTCTTGATCATTGCACATAGAGTTAGATTGTGGGATCTCACTGTTACTGTCACCTGGAAGTGTCTGCTACCAAGAGAAAATTCTACTGTTGATGTCACATAGTGTTGCGCAAGTGTGATTGGCTAGATAGACGGCACGTCAGTATGTCGAGTGTCACTCGACCGCTGAAGCATAAATGCAGCAACATGAGCGACTCTTTTTTTTGTCGGCGACCATATGCTGAGCGACACTTTCCAACAAGTATTGGCTGGTGGGTGTCGGAAAGCAAATAAAAAAAAAGATGGCGGACCAAACTCCGTAGATGGTCGTATTTGTACATTAAAGTTGTTTGTTTGACTTTTTTTAAAGTTACCGAGAAATAGACACTGTGCAATGTAAAAACCCTGTTATTGTAACTGAAAAATACGTCTGAGGGGATTTGCGAGGTGCCTGAGCCAGCTATCTAATGTTAGCATGCTACTACCCACAAGGTAAACAGCATGGGTTGGATCAATCACAGCCCTGGGGTCTCCGTGGGCTCTCCGTCATTTCTTACGTGCTTACGTTTCTGTGTAAAAAAGGAGTACAATAGCCCCTTCAGGCGGTGTATATATCAAGACAACATGTACATAGGGGTCGGGTACCTTGGAACATTGTTGTGACAACTTCTAATGGCTTCTGAGTTTCAACACAGCTCTGTCTTCCGATCTGGGATCTGTCTTCAGATCTGTCAAAAATCATTATTCTAAAATACAATTGAACTCTGAGGAATACAGTTAAACACAGACTTAACTGAATTGAACTTTGAGGAATACAGTTAAACACAGACTTAACTGAATTGAACTTTGAGGAATACAGTTAAACACAGACTTAACTGAATTGAACTTTGAGGAATACAGTTAAACACAGACTTAACTGAATTGAACTTTGAGGGAATACAGTTAAAAACAGACTTAACTGAATTGAACTTTGAGGGAATACAGTTAAAAACAGACTTAACTGAATTGAACTTTGAGGGAATACACTTAAAAACAGACTTAACTGCAAGCTTCTCCTGGTTGCAGAGCCTAACTTCATCTACATGGACCATATCCCAGAAAGTGAGAATAGCCCCGATGGAGACGATGACAAGATCTACCTGTTCTTCAGTGAGACCGCTGTGGAATACGACTTCTACCATAAGCTGGCTGTGTCTCGGGTGGCCAGGGTCTGCAAGGTAGGCTACTTCATGCACTCATCAACCCTTTAAATAATGAAGCAATTAAAGACACTGTCCATTATTTTGGCAAAAGGTTGATGTTTGAGTTCAACAGCCAATCAAATTACACCCCTCCCTTCCGTACTCTTGTGGCAACATGTTGATTGGCTGGAGCAGTGGATGGCAATCCAATTCATTTGTTTTCCATTTTCATAGCCAGAACTGTGTGCGAACACACTCCACTCCACGGTTACTGTGTGCGAACACACTCCACGGTTAATGACAAAACCAGTGAAATAAAAAAAAACACACAATGCAACCCAATACTATTTCCATACAGTTCCAACCAATGGTAATAATAAGTCAGTTGAATTTGAAATGCAAACTCACAAAACAGTTTTCTGCATCAACAGAACGAAAAGATCACCTGTTTCATCTCTTTGCCACAGGGAGACATAGGTGGCCAAAGGACCCTCCAGAGGAAATGGACATCTTTTGTAAAAGCGCGTCTCGACTGTCCTGTCCTGGAGTCTCAGCTGCCTTACTTAGTGCAGGACGTGTTCCGCTCGTGCCCTGCCGACTGGTCTACATGTGTGTTCTATGCTGTCTTCACCCCTCAGATGTGAGTGTTTAAGATTGAGTTCTGAGAAAAAAAAGAAAGTCACTGCGAGTTCAATTAACTCACGCCTCCCGGTGTCTACCACTATTAATACTGTATATGCCAATCAATATGATGGAGAGGTGCTTTACAACCAGGCCTGCAGTGCAGAACAGTCACTGATACTACCAGGTGGTTTTGGTGGTAAAGACAAACCAATTGTTCTTTTTGTCTGACAGGGACTCTTCAGACTACTCCGCTGTGTGTGTCTACAGCATGCATGATATACAACAAGTGTTTACTGAGGGGAAGTTCAAAACGCCTGTTACCGTGGAAACCTCTTTTGTGAAGTGGGTGATGTTCAGTGGCGATCTGCCCGCCCCTCGACCAGGAGCGGTGAGGCTTGCCTGATGCAGCATGTGTCCACTCCCCACCCATCCTTTCCCCTTTCGTGTTATACCTATCTGTTGCACTGAATGTTCTGTTATCCTAAAAATGATACCATAAATGATTATAAGTTCAAGTTATAATGTTCTACCTTCAATAAAAAAGGCTGATCAATAGATTCTGCTTGAATGATCAGGTTTCTCCTACCCTGAAAAACGTTTACCTGCTGTTTTTTTTCAAACTAATGATCTTATTTATACATTTGAATGGTTGCAGTGCATCGACACAGCAACACGTAAGATGGGCATCAACAGCTCTATGGAGCTGCCAGACAAGACCTTGCAGTTCATTCGTGATCGTCCGCTGATGGACCAGGAGATTCAGCCAGTGAACAACCGCCCCCTACTGGTGAAGAAAGGGGCTGCATTCACCCGCATTGTGGTAGCCAGTGTAGTGGCTTTGGATGGAGCTAGTTACCATGTCATGTTTATTGGCACAGGTAATATAGATATCTGACATGACACTTTCACTTACTAGCACTTTGGAGGTCATGTATACATCAGCGTATTGGGTGTATGTTCATGTCTAATATGTGAAGATAATATTATAACAGCACTGTGTGTATAATTTTATACTTATTTTTCATCAGTACTCTTAAACAGCCAGTCTTCATTATTCATTTGAATGTTGCTACCACACACACTGCATGGAGTTGAAATGTTGTGTCATAATCAGTCGAGAGAACAGAGTTGCTGTGGCCGAGCTAATAAGACATGTGACCTCTGACCTCTATAGAGACCGGCTCTATACTCAAAGCTGTCCATTACGGTAAAGACAACGCTGGAGAGGCGTTCATCATCGAGGAGGTGCAACTCTTCCAGCCTTCCGAGGCGATCAAGATCCTTCGGCTCTCTGACAGCACGGTACGCCATAGCCACCAGCTGTAGACAGCACTCTCTAGATCAAACTGAGGTATAGGTACAGTATGCAGTGGTGCACCTCATTTTGGGGGAAGAAATCCAAATTTCATCCAAATGATCTTTTGTCTTAAGTTTAAAAAGCTCCTTGGCCCCTGCCAGAAAGGTGCTGAAGAAATCTGAGGAGATGTTTGTGATGCGTACTGTACCAGTAACCACCGTTGATCCGTACCGCAGGGTCACCTGTTTGTGATGCGTACTGTACCAGTAACCACCGTTAATCCGTACCGCAGGGTCACCTGTTTGTGATGCGTACTGTACCAGTAACCACCGTTGATCCGTACCGCAGGGTCACCTGTTTGCGGGTTCTGAAGTGGGCGTGGTCCAGATGCCACTGAGCTCGTGTGGGCGCTACAGATCCTGTGGAGACTGTGTCCTTGCCCGGGACCCTTTCTGCGTGTGGGACCTGACCTCCGCACGGTGCACCTCCCTCAGCCCAGTGCACTCTCAGGGAGACAGGTACCATCAGCCACCGACCACAGGACATACGTTTACCCTTGTCTGTTTACATTTAACATTTACATTTAGTCATTTAGCAGACGCTTTTATCCAAAGCGACTTACATATGTGCAACTTACAATGTATACACATTTTACATTTACACTGATGGCACACTGCACATCAGGAGCAATTAGGGGTTCAGTGTCTTGCTCAAGGACACTTCGACAGGGAATCGAACTAGCAACCTTCTGATTACTAAACGACTTCTTTACCCCCTGTACCACTGTCGCCCCCACTGTCTGTTGTGTGACCATACTGCTTCCTCGCACTGCACTTAAAGATCTCGTCTCATTCTCTGACATGTGTCTCTCTCAGTAAGGTGATTCAGAGTCTGCAGGATGGAGATGTTTCTTCCTGCCCCCCTCCAGGTAGTGTATTCAGTCTACTGTTGATATTTACTTCACTCAGTGCTACACATGCTTGACAGTGGACAACACATTCACTGGACACTAAAACCCATGGACATACTGATAGGGTCTGGGGGTCTAAATAAGTTCAAGTGCAATTGACAGCAATACATTAGTGTGCATGGTTTTACCAGTAGTGAGAATGAGTGGAAAGGTCCAGAACATCTGAAATGTGTTCTTTCAGACCAGCGTCCAGCACCTCTGCACATTTACACAAACTGTCAGTATGAAATAAAGAGATGGTGAATGCTATACATTCTGCAAACCATTATGTATTGTGGCTTGTAACCTTTGCCACCAGGAGGGGGAAAACTGCCTGTTTTAGATTTCAGAAATATAATGTATTGTGTACTACCCTTTGAAATTGCTTAAACATCCTGTCCTATCACAGAAAAGGCCAAGCTGGTTAACATCACCTTCGTGCCAGGCAGCAATGTGAAGTTGGGTTGTGAGCCCATCTCTGACCTGGCACAGCTGCTCTGGCATGTGGGCGGCCGTGCCCTGGTGCGCTCCGATCAGCATCACTTCCACAGGGACAGCCTGATGATCCTCAACGCCAGCGTGGGCGACGCCGGCCATTACTCCTGCTGGTCGCTGGAGCGCTCCCACGGGCACGAGCACCGGAGGCTGGGGGCTGAATACAGACTCACCCTGGGGACCAGGACCAGGGGAGGACTGGAGCTCCCCACCTCCCCTCAGGCCCAGTCTAGTAACGGGGGGATGGTGGGCATGCAGGTGCTGGTGGCGTTGCTGTCAGTCACGCTGGTTGCACTAGTTGCATGGAACTACTATAAAGGCCACCTCACGCTGCTGCCTTGCAAGCTAGGAGGAAGACAGGAGCACCCTGAGGGCAGCCAAGGGGACGTGGCCAGCACACTGCAGCCTTTGCAGAGCACCGAGGAGAAACCTCCAGGCCCGGCTGGGAACAGCAACAACAACCACGGCAATCAGGAGCACGCTCTCTCAATGGATGGCCACGCCGCTGAGGAGTCTAGTATCTAAGCTCTGGAGTCATACACTCATCCAGGAGCAGACGATGTACTCTGTGCCTTTTCATTGTGTATGAAATTTAGTTTGGCGTCAAAACAAAAAGGAGCCTTTTGGACTTTTTTTTCTACTTTGTTAGACATTACTTTTCATTTGATCGAAGGTGTGGATATCAGAATCAGAATTCTTTTTTAGGAATTTTTTATATTTACACATACAGGAAATTAACTTGGTGTGGTTATATGTTCAGAAACTTCACATTCATGAACTGTCAAACTGTAAAGAAATGTATAAAAAGTTTTACTGAGGACATTTTCTATGAGCCTTTCTGATGAGCAGGAGTAGATGAGTGTCTAAAATTACTGTGACTAGTGTGTTTGAGGTTCATTCTGGGTCTAGATATGCTCTGGTACTAGGTGGGTTGAAAGTAGTGTTGAGTTTTGAGTCAATACTGTGAATGATTAAACACGACTGATTGTTTGAATCATCCGTCTAAACTTGCCTCTCTTATTTTGTAAAAACGGGGGCCATGTATGAACATGCTTAAAAGGAGGCAGCGCCACAGACATCCATCAATTCCAACAGTCCAGCAGCACGTGGAACAGCCAGCTCTGGATCGCACACTACATTTCTATGCCCTTCAAAATCAATTCTTAACATTTTGTTTTTAAAGAATTTTAAAGAACAGGTTGTGTGCGGTGTGAAGAGAGACAAAGATGAGATTTACAAGAGACATCTTTAATTACAGATTTAGAAAAAAAAAACATACGTATTACAAATGTGAAGGGGGCAAGCTATGGGGCACTAGGAGCAGAATTGTGCTCCCTCATTGTGATGTCACAAAGCTCTACCTTACTCGAGACATGGGACTAATATAGTGGTAGTGATGGACAGCCCACCCACCGCTCATTACACTGCCTCTGAGGAGAGGCCACTTTTAGAGTCTCAGCCCCCCCCTAGACCTCGACTGCTTATCAAAGCCACGTTTTGGTTTCAAAAGGAGGACATCTGCACAAACGTAACTACTGCTCTGAACATTCTAGGGCTTTGCATCCTGGGTCCCTTTGGAAACACACTATACTACTCCCCATCAGAGAGAAGGACAAATAAAGCCAAACAATGTTCAATAGAGCTAGAACTGTACTGGTGCTAGGCCAACATGAAATACAGTAGCGTGGTCCACATGATCTATCTCCTGTAACGGTACCGTTTGAAGTGGAACCATAACTGAAATATGCCATTGGCAAACTGGCATCGGAAACCATGGCGATGCGAGTACTCCCACTCACGGTTGACAATCTTGAAGGCAATATCCTCATACGGTGGTCCAGCATGGAAACGGAGGATGCCAAAGTCCTTGTTGTCAGGGCTCGGCTCCAGGAAGTACTGCGGCGTGGAGCGTTTGTCGATCAGGTCCGGGTAAAAGATATTGAACTTGTAGCCTTGCACGATCTTGGGCGGTGGATTGTCAAAGTCATAATGCGTCTGGTTGTATTTGTTCCACTCGAAGCCGGTGTGCACGCGGTTGAAGAAGCGCGGTTTACGTGGCCGATACTTGTCTGCCCAGAGATACATCTTGCCCGTGAGTGGCATCTCCACGCTGAACTGGGCCTCGTCAGCACCCATGCCCTGTTTGGCACGCCGCACAAACGCATCTTCTGCGTTGTCATTGGCATCACCTGAGACAAAACCAAGGCATGAGAAATCACTGGGGTCAGGACAACAAAATGGACATAAGGATGTACAACTTAACTAAGAAAACATTTCATTGTTAACGGTTGAATTTGCAGACTACGGTGCCAGTGAATGTATGTTTCCTTAGGCAAGTGGTTTTGTCCAATGAAACACACTATTGCCTTTGTGACTAATTAAGTCTGAATCCAAAAATAGAACCGAAGCATCCTAATTCAGAACTCATATTAACATGAGTATGATGTATGTATGTATGTATGTATGTATGTGTGTGTGTGTGTGTGTGTGTGTGTGTGACCGGGTCCACCCACCTGTGACCTGTAATTGGCGCCGGGCCAGATGAAGGCGCTGCAGGTCCTCGTCGAGCCCGATGACGTGTGCGTCCAGCGGCAGCTCAGAGTTGGTCATCAGCGCGGGGCTGTAGCGCCCCGAGTCGTACTCAGCCTGGCTCTGCTGGATGAGGTCATCCTCCGTCAGCACCGACTCAGTGGCGCCGCCCTCCCCACCCTCGCCCTCTCCTTCCTTGGCCTGGCCTGCTCCTTCAGCGGCCGACGAGGAGGATGGCTCGTCCTCAGCCTCCTTCTCGCTCTCGTCTCCGTGAGCCCTGGACGCGCCCTTGTCCTCCGCCTCCTCTGAGGCCCCGGGCTGAGCGCTGCGGGAGGGACCCGCCTCTGCTGACCCTCCTGGCATTCTGGGAAGAAAACAGGCAAAGGTCATACAGAGGTCATACAGAATAGAACGTCTAAACGGGAGACCGTATGCAGACAATGACAATGAGTGAGCTTAAGACAGACATACATTGTGTCCATAGCTATACAGATTTCATAATCTTCCTGTTTGAAGTCCATATGGTTATCTAGGTAGAGGAAGACAGACAGACAGACAGACAGACAGATGGAAGGACAAAAAGAGATGCAAACTCACTCTTGGTCTTCTTGCTCCTCTTTGATGATTGGGAAGAGAGGCTCACTCTCCACTCCCTGCTCCTGTTTGAGCTTATACAGCTTCTGCCTCAGCACCTCCTGATGGCGTTCCCTCAGCCTACAGACAGACAGACAGACACACACACACACACACACACACAGACACACACACACACACACACACACCTTCATTTTCACACTTAGATTATGAACTGTGGGTCTGTGCAGTTAGCCAGACCTTACCACTAATCAATCATTTTACGTTCAGAGAAAGGAAGGATGGAATAGTTTGAGATTACTGAAGTCATGAATACATATTTCAGAGAACACAAGCAGTGGAACCCCCATATCCACTGATTCTGTAACCACGGATACACTGGATTGTTAGCTATAATTGTTATATACATATTGTATTAGTTATTGTTGTTGTTTCATGGACATACATACCTATGATAAAGTTTAATTTATAAAAGTTATAGATGGCGTTTGCTACTATTTGCGTTAGGTCTTGGAACATATCGATATGAGGGCACTATTGTATACTACATTCAGTTACACTTATCAATTTATTACAAATCCATGCCACTCATGATGACACTAAGCATGCCTAGTCCTATATTAAAGGTTGTCTTTGTGAGAGCAAGCATGACCTCACCCAGTGTGTGTGTGTGTGTGTGTGTGGGGGGGGGGGGGGTTTCATTACTGACCTGGCACGAGCCATGTAGACTCGCACCTGCTGCATCAGGCTCTCCCAGTAGCCAATGTCCAGGTTGGAGCCACCTGCGTGGATCTTAGTCTCAATGTTCAGGTTCAGGGCCTGCAGCTGGCTGTAAGTCTTCCCCCTGAACACCGCCTGAACGTCTATGCTAACAGAAGTGTTGATACCTTCACGACGGTCCCCTAGAAGAAGAAAGAAGAAAATACAAGGGCTTTGAAACAACACAAAGGAACTGCTGCCAAACCCTTTAACTAAAGACTAAGTCATACCAAACTCGGCAGCCATCTTGGTAACGCCCCTGGGCGGCTATTGCATGGAAACAAGATCAGGGTCCTATCTAAATGAATGGGGAGAGATCAGGGTCCTATCTAAACGAATGGGGAGAGATCAGGGTCCTATCTAAACGAATGGGGAGAGATCAGGGGGAGAGATCAGGGTCCTATCTAAACGAATGGGGAGAGATCAGGGTCCTATCTAAACGAATGGGGAGAGATCAGGGTCCTATCTAAACGAATGGGGAGAGATCAGGGTCCTATCTAAACGAATGGGGAGATATCAGGGTCCTATCTAAATGAATGGGGAGAGATCAGGGTCCTATCTAAATGAATGGGGAGAGATCAGGGTCCTGTCTAAACGAATGGGGAGAGATCAGGGTCCTATCTAAACGAATGGGGAGAGGTCTGTAACTCTACACAGGATGGTCAGACATGGTCAGTCATGTCGTTTCCAACAATGTGATTGGCTCTTTATAAGACAGGGCAGGATTTCCAGTTCAAAATCTGCCATGTTTAGCGTTACAGACTTCCCCATTCATTTTCCTGTCTGTGATTGGTCTTCACCTTTATATATCATCTCTGGTCATACTAGTTTGACCTTTAGTGACTTAAGTTCATGATTTGATACCATTTAGCACTTCTACATAAGGAGGGAACTTATTAGCTCTCTAATGTGTTGGAATATGATCTCATAATGACAGTACCAGGTCCTTTGCCTGAAGCTTCTAATTTGCGCAGTTTGCTGATTTCATCCTCTGTGATGGTGGTCATGTCCCTCCAGAAGTCCACATTCTTGCCCTGCTCCAGCTCCATGTAAATCTGTACAAAACAAATACAATTTAAACTGTCAACCACACACATACGGCAATGAGCAGAAGACTACTGCGTACACTTTATAAAACCTGAAGTAACTAAACGGGTAGGCATGTGTGTCTGCCACAGATGTCAGATGCATAAACCTGATACCACACACAGACCACTGATGCACAAAGCTCTCGTCAGCATAGGCCATATACACACACACACACACACACACTCACCTTGATGTCCTCCAGTAGATCATCCATGTCAGTGACAGTGAGGCCGTTGAGGAAGGTGTATGGCTCATGCATCTCTACCGCCAGATCGTCGTCCTCTGCACTGATGTATTTAGCCAGCAGGTCAATGGGCTTTGCCCGGCCATCCCGGATGCGGATTTTAGACCTATACATACAAGTCCACAACATTGGTACTGCAGTCCATCTCAGGCCTACATATCGTACAAGTTAGGTGTGGCTCCAGTGCAATGGGTGGCTTACCGGAGCTTTGCCTGGTGCAGGTGAAAGTTGTCCTCCTGCTCAGCCCACGTTTTGAAGTGCTCAGCCTCCTTTTCCCTCTGTAGCATCTCCAGCTCCTGCTCACGCATAGCCTTCTCACGCTCACGCTCCAGACGCAATTGCTTCACCTGCGATATACAGAAAATGACGTTACATGCAGCTGACCTTTACTGTAAATATTTCAATGTTTTAGGTATGATGAAATCATTTGCATGAAGGTTTTCAAACCTTTTGCAGCTCTCTGCGATTATCCTCTTGGATGAGTTTGTTTCTATCCTTCAGCTCTTTCTCTCTCAGGTGAGAAATTCCCTTCATCTCCAAAGCCTAATGAAGAAATCAAACTTACTTTAATACTTAGAATAGCTTTGAAACCACTTTTCCTCAGACATACCCTTTAAATTGTCACATGGTATAAAAGACAAACAGGAAACACAGATGTCATATGTTGCACTCACTGAATGCAAAATATAACCGCTGATTAACATTAAATCTACAAACAGTAACTCGTAAAATCAAATACCTTCTGCCATTTGAAAGTTCCCAGTAAGTTGTTGTCACCAAAAGGATTGTCTGCATTTGTATAGCCCATGTACTCCTCACTCCAACCCATCTTCTCTCTTTTCTTCCTCTCTTTAGCTTCTTTCTTAGACAAACGTCTGGACCTCTTCTCCTCCGGCGTTTCAAGAGCTTTCATCATTTCTCTCTGTTTTTTCTTCTCTTCCTTTGGGTTTTGGACCCGAGAGGACGACTTCTCACCGTTGCTGGAGTCCTCGGAGGACGCAGAAGAACCTGACACTGACCGCTTCTGTCGGTTCTCTCTGTCCCGACTTCTCCCATCTCGTTCCCGCCTCCTGTCTTTGGTATTAAGTTCATCACTCCTGTGGCCTCTTACCCTCTCGGGACTTCTCTCTCTTTCCTTGTTCCTCAACTGTCGTTCTCTGCTGGGAGTTCTGCTTTCTCTATCGGCACTCCTCCTGCGGCTCTTTTCATGACTGTTTCCATCACGGTGTTGTGGTCTGTCCACGCTTGAATCTGAACCAGAGAAGGATGCACTTCTGTTTCGTCTTTCATCCCTACCAGACTTCTTTTTCTTACTTTTCTTTTTATTCTTTCCGCTGTCTTCATCCGACTCCGAACTACGGGTAGATCAAAAACGTGGAGTTAGCTGAAGTTTGATATTACGTTAGTCTTCATGTATGTAAGGACACAGTATAAACAATATAACAATGTTTACAGTCTAAACTATTTCGAGGATAAAATTAACTAAGATTAGTAATGAATTACACGCAGCTGAAAAATGAACATTACCTGCTTCTGTATTTAGATTTTGGGCTAGGACTCCCTCGCCCTGCCCGTCTGTAGGGGCCTGCGGACCCGCTGTTGCTTTGCGAACTATCGCTCTGGGACCGTACTCGTCTTCGGGTGTCTTTTCCCGCTGAGCGATTTCTTCTTGACCTGTCTTCCGAAGACCTAGATCTACTGCGAGATTTTTTCCTCTCTTTTTCAGTTGAACAAGACCGCGGCCTTGATCTACGACGTCTCATCGACTCCATGGCTTCCTCGATCGCTTTTGGGGCCTAAAACATCTATCGTCGCGTAAATAGGATGTCCTATAGTTGCATATAAAGGTTTTCCGAATTTCTGTAGTTATATTGTTAAAACGCATCTAAATTCAAGTGCAGTGTCTTCATTTAATGAAAGAAAAAAAAGATTGAACAATAATTATCGCCAGACAAGAGCCCGTTTTTACCATGCATGTATTGGTTTCGATCAGGCATATTCATGGTATTTCCTTAGTGGGACCTTCATCCGCAGCGGGCGCAAGGCTTTGACAGTTGTTCAGAAAGATAATTTCTATACTTTTTAAGAAAGTGCTGTGTTGGATGAATCAAATGTATAATTTGACATATTCCTCAAGACTCCCTATGTGTAACGTAGTCCTAGCAGTTAGGCCAGAACCGCATTCAAAACACTGAAAGTTGTCACAACATCGTTGGTATTACGTGGAAACGTACATGTCGAATAGATTGTGATTGGTCGTTGAAACATAAGTGGGCGTGGCTCCGATGCGTAATTCATTCCGAGCTCTATTTTGCATCGAGGTAAGGTTGTTGTCTCCTTTCTCAAGTGTATAATTTCATTTGTCAGTGAAAATACAGCATCTTTCCATCTAGTGATCTAAATTGTATCTGGTTTTGAACTGAAAGTTAACTGTTTTGAACAGAGTATCTAAATATCTGCAAAAAATGCTGTAGTTGCACAGCGTTTTGCTGGTGGTGAACATTGACTGAGACAGGTGTCCATGAATCTCGGAAGAAGTGGTCATTGACTGCATTTTGTATCTAAGCAATGGAAAAGAATCCCATTTTGTTCACATTATCTACTGATATGCTGGATGTGTTAAGTGTTTTGAGAAAGTGTACATGGTATTGAACCAAAAGACTTGTATAATTTGACTTGTAATACAAGACTTGTAACTTGTAACAAGTGTGAAAATGATTGGAAAAAACTGTAATGGTCTCACTTTCTGAAGCTTGTCACCAGAGTCTGCTATCCCTGGGTTTGAACAGGGTAGGTATCTGCATAACTCCTCATACCTATTTCGTGGCATGGTGTCTGCCACATAGGACACTTGTAAGGCTGGATCATATGAACAGCAGTCAAGATAAGAGGGTAAATGATGGATACCCATGAGGATGTTTATTCCCACAAACACCTTCACCTCCTCCACAAATGTATTGCACCAGGATGCATTTGAAGAGGCATAGAGGTTGGTGTTTTCCACCAAATTAGCAAAAATGTTGGTTATCTATATGGTTTAGCAGTGTTAATATTTAGTTTAATATTTATTTATTTACTAAATATATAACAAATACTAATTAAATACATTAAGAAGATATTAAATGTAATACATACGTCTGCAGTACTGTTACAAACTTAAGTCCAAAACGGACCTGGTTATGAATTTTAACTTTAGGGTGTATGTAAAGCTATGTATTTTAATATTTGTAGATGTCACTAATACATATTTTATATCATATTAACAAACAATTTATGCCCTTTTAAACAAAACAAACTTGTAATTATCATTTTTCTTTTGTTTTCTAACTGTAACTGTTTGTTTACAGGATAACACAAAATAAAGGAAGTCTCTGGTTTTCGCAGTAATTTGCTGCAGTCTACTATAATTCTATTGGGGTATAGAGGGTTAACTTAATATTATGCCCTCAAGTGTTCAGATTGCATTTGCTGATGTACATTTGCGGTTTCTCTTAATTTGCAGTAGAATAATTAGTAGAACACAGCACTTTGTCATAGATAGTTCCATGTTATGTGATAGATAGCCTGAGTTGCCTACACACTGTATAGTGTAAATATTGGTACTAAGCAACATGTGGATTCATTGGTTTCATATGGCATTTATGTCCACCAACAGTTATTCTATAATGCTGTATTAATGCCAGATGTGTGTTCTCCATGTACAGTGATGGGGACAAATCCTAACATTTTGGTATTGGGTGCTGGGTTTGCTGGAATAGGCGCAGCTACCAAACTGGAAAGTCTGGGATTCAAAGATGTAACAATAATTGAGGCATCTGGACTGGATTGAGGGAAAATGGCCAAATAATGTCTTGGTGTGTGTGGAAACAATTCTGTTTTCTTGACCTAATATGAAGGGAGTTCATTTATAATACATTTTGAATCAGTAGTGATATTTCCTTGACACAACAGCAAACTAATTCAAGTTTCACTTCTGTACCTAAATTACTTGTCAGCCATTTTTTTCCATATATTGTCTATTCTATTCTATACTATTTTTATTCTGTTCTGTTCCTATCTACTCTATTATATTCTATTGTATTCTACACAGGCAAGTCCTGGGTAGATACATGAGCCCAGTTTATCCACGGAGCCTCAGAGGTGAATCCAGTGTACCATCTGCTGAGGCGGGGCAGGGCGGGGGGGTGGGGGTTTGTGAACCAGCACTCTTGACTCTTGGTAGTACTACACCAACATGGGAGAGGACCTCAACATTGAGTTGAATCATTTTACATCCTGTGTTGCGTCAACAAAGTAATAACACTTTTACAGACCCTGTTGTGTGATGTTTGTGTTTTAGGAAAATGTTTAATTCCTCTCCTTAGTGTGGTTAACGTAGCTATGTCCCCATGGTCAAGAGGATAATACTAGCTCATTTGTTTTATGGCTACATAATTACATGCCTTCCTCATCATTTCCCCTATAAATGTGTACAAACAATCTATATTGATTGTGCAACTTTGGGAAAATTACTTTTGTTCTGGACAACTGACTTGCCATAAGACGTTTATAGTAACGTGAGTTCTCTGAAATGGTGACTTTAAGAAAAAAGTTTTAATGTATTAAGTGTAAGTATGTAAACTTCTGACCTCAATTGTGTATTACATAATGATTTGTCAGCTTCCCGGATGCCAACCTAAATATAGTATTACAAAAGAAACAATCTTATAGCAAGATGCCAGCAAGAAGAAGCCAGACAGCAAAACATTGCTAACCAGTGCAGTTAAGTAAGGCCTTACTAACTCGTACAGGATCTATAGCTTATAGTGTTGACAATGACTGGTAGCTGATAGCTGGGAACAGGCCATTAAGAGCAGTGCATTGGATTGTTTGCTCTCCCCTGACAGCATTAAATAACCTGCTAGTGAGAAAAGGGACGTAAGGGTACCATTCTGCTGGATAGATTCAAATTATCTAATGCAGGGGTTTTCAACCGGGGGTCCGTGGCCCCCTGTCGGTCCGCGACGGCATTGCAGGGGGTCCGCGACATGAGCCTTGTTGATCAGTTCACCATTGATTTTTTTTATTTATTTTTATAAATTCGTTTTGATATTTTAACACATTTCAATATTACACTTGAATATCGTGAAAAATATCGAAGAAATTACACTGACAAGTGCTACAGGCCGAATATGTGCGCGGGGGAGGGGGCGTGGTGACGGCGGTTAGTGATCTACCCTGATAACTGCACATATTTAAGTGTTATAGGCAAAATATCTGTGCAGGGGGAGGGGGCGTGGCGGCGGCTGGCGATGTACCCTGATAATTTCACATATTTAAGTGTTATAGGCAGAATATCTGTGCAGGGGGAAGGGGGCGTGGCAGCGGTGGTTACAAACATGCAGTCGCGTGCAGGCACATCAGTGGGCCGCAAATTACTTTCTAGTCAGAATGGTGGTCCCTGGGACAAAACCAGTTGAAAACCCCTGGAATAGAGGGTGAACTTAATATTATGCCCTCAAGTGTTCAGATTGCATTTGCTGATGTACATTTGCGGTTTCTCTTAATTTGCAGTAGAATAATTAGTAGAACACAGCACTGTCATAGATAGTTCCATGTTATGTGATAGATAGCCTGAGTTGCCTACACACTGTATAGTGTAAATATTGGTACTAAGCAACATGTGGATTCATTGGTTTCATATGGCATTTATGTCCATCAACAGTTATTCTATAATGCTGTATTAATGCCAGATGTGTGTTCTCAATGTACAGTGATGGGGACAAATCCTAACATTTTGGTATTGGGTGCTGGGTTTGCTGGAATAGGCGCAGCTACCAAACTGGAAAGTCTGGGATTCAAAGATGTAACAATAATTGTGTTATAGGCAGAATATCTGTGCGGGGGAAGGGGGCGTGGCGGCGGTTACAAACACGCACGCGCGTGCAGGTACATCAGTGGGCCGCAAATTACTTTCTAGTCAGAATGGTGGTCCCTGGGACAAAACCAGTTGAAAACCCCTGCTTTAGGAGCAAAGATGGCTCGAGGATCGCCGCTTTGCCAACAAATGCGTGAGCAAATTATTGCAATGTTTAAAAACAATGTTTCTCAAAGAAAGATAGGAAGGGATTTGGATATTTCACCCTCCACGGTGCATAACATAATCAAAATATTCAAGGAATCTGGAGGAATTTCAGTACGTAAAGGGCAAGGGCGCAAGCCTAAGCTGAAAACCGTGATCTCCGATCCCTCAGCCGGCACTGCATCAAGAACCGTCATTCATCTATAAGCGATATAACCACATGGGCACACGATTACTTTGGCAAACCTTTGTCAAGCACTACAATACGTAGTTACATCCACAAATGCCAGTTAAAACTGTACTGTGCCAAAAGGAAGCCTTATGTTAATCGTGTCCAGAAGTGCCGTTGACTTCTCTGGGCTCGGAGGCATCTGGGATGGACCATCACACAGTGGAAACATGTATTGTGGTCAGACAAATTAGTATTACAGGTCTTTTTTGGAAGAAATAGACGCTGTGTGCTCCGCACCAAAGAAGAAATGGACCATCTAGACTGTTACCAGCAAGAAGTCCAAAAGCCAGGGTCTGTCATGGTATGGGGTTGTGTCAGTGCCCTTGGCAAAGGTAACTCACATTTCTGTGATGGAACCATTAATGCCGAAAAGTACATAGAGATTTTGGAGCAACATATGCTGCCTTCAAGACGTCATCCAGACGCCCATGCATATATCAACAAGACAATGCAAAAACACATTCTGCACACATTTCAGAGGCATGGCTGAGGAAGAAGAGTGTGCGGGTGCTGAACTGGCTTGCCTGCAGTCCTGACTTGTCCCCAATAGATAATGTGTGGCGCATTTTGAAATGCCAAACGCGACAACGAAGACTCCGTACCGTTGCACACCTTAAGACTTGTTTGCAGGAATACTGGGACAAAGTTCCACCTGAAACGCTTCATCACTGGGTGTCTTCACTGTCCCAACTTTCTTTGAAATATGTTGCAAGAATCGAAATTGAATTAAGTGTTTATTTTGAAAAACAATAAAATTCACGAGGTAAAACATCAAATAATGTACTGATGTATTGTTTTCAATGTAATACAGGTCGAAGAGAATTTACAGTTTTAATTTTAATTTAACATACCGTCCCAACTATTTCTGATTGGGGGTTGTAGAAAACAAAAGAGATCACTTGGGGTCACAGTCAATATGATTAACACAACTGTAAATGAAACAGAAAGAAAGAAAGAAAGGAGTGAGTGAGTATAGCAAATAAATCCATTTAGCAGTCACCCAGTTGTATCAAAGGAATTACTAAGAGATCAAAATGTAGTCCACATAATTCATTGAGGCTTCTCAGTAATACACCGAACATTTCTGTTCAGTCGATAATAGGCATTTGACACATTAAATTGTGACTGGAGTCATGGATAACCAACTCATCAAATCTTTCTCAAGTGGCAGGTTTGGTCTTCCCGCACTTAGCACATGGTACCGCTCTGGAGGAACGTCTCGGTGTGTAGCCTTCAAGAGCTTCGGTAGAGTCTACCCCACACAGGCTGCAAGATTCACCTTTTTCTTTTGACTTGTGGTGCCACATGTGTATTTTGCGCTGGCCTTTGGTAATAAATCCCTTATCACAAACATCACAGTGGAAAGGCCTCTCTCCTGTATGAATACGAACGTGAGTCACCATCTGGCCCTCGGAACAAAAGGTGACTCCACACCACTCACAGCTCAGTAGTTGTTTCTGTTTGTGACTGAAACGGTGTTTTTTTAAGTCCGTTGGCCGATAAAACGCCTGTCTGCACTCTGGGCAAGTCTTGTTGAAGGCTACTTTTATTTTTCTCGTTCCTCTTCTTTTTTTTTTCTTAGCTGGTAAACTCCTAACTTCTTTTGTCTCTGATGTAGTTGTCTCTGTGGTCTCTGCCACAGCTAAATGATGGAGTTTTCTCGGACTTCCAACCTCTTTTTTTCCAGGTACTGATGAATTTTCATGGTGTTGAACATCAGAGGTCTGACTATGAGTCAACGCCAGTGTAGCCGACTCCTCTTCTTCAGTCAAGCTGTCCAGCTCTGCTGCTTTCAGTTCAAACTCCAGCACACCTAATTCACTGTCGTCATACTCAGATCTAGTGCAATCAACAGGATCCTCCGACTGTCCAGCTAGCGTGTCCTCCCACTCTTCCTCATCAGTGATTCCTGCAGTACAATTTCACAAAGTCATGACCTTAATTCATTTTGATATAACCTACAGAGTAATTTTCATGTCACACTTCTAACTAACAATTCTCTAAGAAACAATAAAATTCAATTCAATGCTCAGTGTGCTGGTTCTAATTCAGTTACAATAAATGAACCAAAGCACACCATTAGGCGATAGCTTCTGTTGTAATATGGCCCTACCTTCAAAATCATATTGTTGTTCATCAGAAAAGTCCCACTGAACGACTACCGTGGAACAATCAGATTTCGGCTCTTCTTCGTTTGACGTTTGGCGATTGAATGAAGTTTCATCATAGGACAACACGGAAGGCTTCTCTTGCACGGTGCTTCCCACCGCGTTCACATCAGCCTGTGGTAATTCCAACTTCTTTTTCAGCTGATCAATTTCATTCTGTTTCTTACAAAGTTCTCCGATAAACGCAGTAAAAGTGTTATCAAACAACGTAATGATTTCAGCAACTGCCTTTTTGGCCAAGTTATCCAAAATAAAAGCAACGTGCGACTGTACAGCCGACATCTTTCCACACTACAGTAAGAATACGTTGGTTGCTTGCTTGCTAAGCTAACTATGATTGCAAGCTACATCCACTATTTTGTTGCTTAACTACACCGTGTTCCAACAATTGTGGCATGTATCACACTGATTAAACAATATAAAACACCAATCGTATGTTACTTAGAATGAGTCTGGTTACTTATTTCTTGTCCACAAGGCTTCACTTTCTCTACCCTGTTTCCTTCTTCATCTACCGATGACTACCTCAATGCAGAGCACAACACGGGTACATTGTTGCCATCTACAGGCTCGGATGTTCATTCAACTTTTATTAATTTCTCGGGAATACACAGAGGATAGCCATCATTTTCAATGATTCCGAGATTATAAATACAAATAAAACAGAATAAATAACACAATAAAACACAGCAAACAAAAACCGGGCTCCCCTGCGTCCATGGTTGGATCTAATTAAGCCCAAGTGGTCGCGCCCTGTCTCATTTTCATGAGGGGAGACGGGCTGAGAAAGATTAGCGAATACTGAGAAAGAGGACTTGTTTTTAGGCATTAAGGTAAAACACTTCCCTGCTGAAAGGTGAAGTGTTTTGTGACTAGTTGTGTAGTTACTGTTGGCCTTGTCTTGTGTCGTTTGTGCCTCTGTTCTGTGTTTGGTCTGTATGCCGTGTCTGTGTGCCTAGTGTATGTGATCGTTTTCTGTATGGCCAGTGTATGTAGGCCTACTTAGTTTCGGGCTGAGTCACGATGCATGTTTTGGGGCCTGGCTTGAGTCGAACAGGTGCCTGTGATTGGGCCTAAGTAGGACAAGCAGGTGCCCAGGGTGCAGGTGAATACGGCCTGTACGTTTGAATTACAAAAAAATGTAATTCATAAAATACATGCAATGTCAATATTATTGGAAAGGGGACTAATAAAGAAACTAGGGCTGTGAAATTATTACAATTTTTAATCAGATTAATCATTAATTAATTAATTTGTGAGAACAAAAAGATTTATGACAAAAGACAGATATATACATTTAACATGTTTTCGAAACATAATAATAATAAAGATGTCTGCAAAGGTGAACGGGAAGAATCATTTTGAGGCATTTTGATTACTAAAACACAACAAAACAATAATAAACAACAATATGTCCAATTGAACATTTTAGGGCATTTATAGTGTGCCTTTGGCAACATAAACTGACTTTCTTTTACTAAAATGGAGAGTGTTCACGACACATTAATGGCAAACAACAGATAGGTTACTTCAATGAACTTGATTTAATTAACACATTTTCTTTATTCCTGATTAGTTTTAGACTAACTATGAAATTAATGAGCTACCTAACTCCGGTAAAGTCAGACCACCAACTAGGCTAAAGGTAGCCTTCGCACCGATCAAATGTCATCCAAAAACCTATAGCTTTGCTTCGCCTCGGTTAAATGCAATGTTTTTTTTACGGTTGCTATTTACGACCATATCACTGTTGTTGGCTTTATTAAATATAAGCAGGAACACACTTCAGTAGCAAGAGATAGCAACTGTCGGCAGAGAATACGTGTGGCCCAGAGATACCGTATTGAAACCGTAAGTGGGTGATTTACTCGGTTTGATTGGCTAATAACAGGACCTTTACTTTTTCGTTGAGAAATTGTGTTGATCGCCTGACTTTTAAACTATTTTTTTTTTATTATTATTATTTTTGTGAAGTTATACGGCTCAATACTCAATTGAATTGTTAACCGAACTTTTGCATGTGTTGATGAAAGCAGGCTCGTTCGTGGATGACGTTTACTTTAGGCACAAAATAATTGTCCAACTTGTTCAACACAGCCTCAAACTTATTCTCATCACCCTTCGCATCAAATTCAAATGTCTTGAAAACGTGTTCCGATTCCTTCCCCAACGAATAGAGCAGTGTACAGACCTGTACCTCTCCTGTTTCCTTGTGTGTGTGTGTGTGTCTGTGAGAGTGCTAGCTTGAGTTAACCAACACACCGTATAGCTACCTTGAGCTAACCAACACACCATATAGCTACCTTGAGCTGCCCAAACACTGTACAGCTAGCTAGGTCAATTAGCTCGCCTAAGATACTGTAATTTAAGCTAACCAATTCCCTAATTTTCCCCAAAACCCATCGATTGTGTGTGTTTGTGATGTGTAACATATATCCTTTATCAGTCATTCGAGTTATTTACGTTTTCGTTTATTTACCGCTAGGGATTACACCGACACACAAGTGTAATTCAATTGCTAGCTAGCTAGCTAAATTAGCTCGCGTAAGATACTGTAATTTTTAGCTTACCTATTACCTAATTATCACACAAAAAACATCGATTATGTGTGTTTGTGATGTGTAACATATATCCTTTATCAGTCATTCAAGTTATTAATGTTTATTTACCGCTAGCGATTACACCGACACAAGTGTAATTCAATTGCTATTAATGTTGAACTTGAACTTCAACAACGTGACACAAAATTAAAAGTCAGGCATCGACATGGTTCCTTAAGAATAAAACAAAGGTCCTTGTCCATTTCTGTTCAGGTCATGTGGCAAGTTTTATCCAACCAGAGACCGGAGTAAAGTGACGACTTCCGGTTTCAATACGGTATCTCTGGTCAATACGTATTCTCTGCCGACAGCAACAATTCATTTGTGTGAAATAAATTGCATAGGTCACATGGACATGGTCTAAGAAATTCCTACCGGCTTGAAACAGTGTCTGTGCGCTTCTTGGTTCCTCTCACCTGTTCTGATGTTGGAGTCTCATTCCATGATTAGTCTTCTGTTGGAATTATTGGCGGTTTGCCAATAAACAGGCTTTCCAACAATATAAAATACAATGCCAATTAGCATCGTCACAGAGAAATAATCGACCAAACACAAATTGCCAAACTTTTTTTTTGACGAGTTTAGAACAACCTGAATGGACACTTTTCGAAAGCAAGCTAAATCTTCTGACAATTAACATGTAACATACCCCACAAATGTAATACAATTTAATTGAACAATTTAATTGAACACATTCATTCTACATCAAAGGTACAGTCCTCGATTATAAATCAGTATATTTTTGTCAAATTCTATGAATTTCTCTCTTACAGTACTCTAGTCATCCGTTCTACTGTATTTGTGCACTCAGGGGTTCATTCTGTGAATGGAAAGAAACGCGGTGGCTCAGACCGAACAATAAACTATTCCCGCATATCAACAATGTTGCTTCAGGAGCACTGAAGGGAGGGGTGTATTTGACTGGCTGTTGAGTAAAATATCAACAATCTTTTGCTGGGATCAAGAACTGCACCTTCAAATGCATACAAAATATACAGCCAAATCTTTCCTTTCATGCTTTCCCGTGGCATAGCCCATTTTGACATGAGAGCAGTTAGGTTGCCATGGAAGAAGAACATGGAGTTGGTGAAGGTGCTGGTCTTCCACAATGCTGCTAGAGCTCCCTGTGGCCAGAGAACAGAGCTCCCTGACGCAGAGTTTTTTTTTACATTTTTACATTTTTATCCAAAGCGACTTACATATGTGCGACTTACAATGTATACACATTTTACATTTACACTGATGGCACACTGCACATCAGGAGCAATTAGGGGTTCAGTGTCTTGCTCAAGGACGCTTCGACAGGGAATCGAACTAGCAACCTTCTGATTACTAAACGACTTCTCTACCACTGTACCACTGTCACCCCAGAGGTATTTCATTGTGGCCTCCCCGGCAAAGAGCTCTTGAAGAGAGCTCTTCCTGAGAGAGGGGTACATACGTCATTCAGGCTTTCTGTAGTTAATGAACAGGATCGTCTTGTGATCAGAGGCAAACATTTACAAACCACTTTTCAACCAAAATTAAGCCTTTTGAAATTGTGAAGAAGCTCAGTTCTAATATCAGGCTTAATCGCTCCATGGTAAAGAATCGGCCTGGAAAGACAGGCATTGGTTTATCACTGATTTTTGTCTCCCTATAGTGATCATGACATGTGGTCAAATAGGTTCTACATTTTGTGACTACAAATGAAAAAGAAAATGTGTTCTGCTAAGAGCTATTTTTTGGAGTTTTCCAAAGTGGGCATATTTCTTTGGAATGATAAAATGCACTGTCAGCATTAAGTAAAGCTGTTCACAGTACTTCTTGTTTACTTCCCCCAGTCATAGACTGAGAACTACACCCTCTCCTTTCAATGTTCTACGAATACACACAACAATTGGCAGGTAAGGATGCCTGTCTCCAAAAACTTCCAGCCAAATACTTTCTGATGATAAGGTGAATTTTGGAGACAAGCTTTTTTTGCCCCTTAAAACATAATTCCCTTAGTGACATCATAGGTGACCCCATTCTCTGTTTTGCCATGCCCTGCTAACCCTGCCATGCCCTGCCAACCCTAACTAACCCATACACTTACTGAACGTACTGGTGATGATGGCTGAGAGTTTGGACTCTTGTCATGGTTTCAACATGCTGTGCCACATTCCCCGAACACCAGACAATCAAAACATTACCAAACATTTGGGCATAGGTAGCACACTGCAGGACAGTAACACAAATAAATCTGAGATTTTAACATTTGCGTTGAATTTGATATACTATCTTGATATTGTAGTCAGATAACTAATTTCTCTCTTGGTCTCACGGCAGTGAAAAGCTGTATATTCTTCTGCCACTGGGTGGCGTCTGTGGGTAAGGACGCCGGGGTCTCATCCTCCCAAAGCAGGCTGATGCTTTCTACATCCCTTTCCCAGAAGGCCTCCTCATAATGCAGGAAGATCTTGTTGATGCCGGCAAAACCAAGTTTGTCTATGGCCTGACTCTTGTCCTCTGGGAGCTGAGGGTCAAACATGGTTGTTGGTGGAGCTTTCAGACAGCCTGTTCAAGTCAAAGAAACATAAGTCTTAAATCTGAGAGCCTCAATGAGAATCGATCGAGAAAAAATGAATAAATAGATTGTGGCTGCAATGAGGAGAGCATTATGTGTTTGGCAGCTCAATTTCACTGCTGAAAAAAAGCACAGTAAATGGTATTCTGTGACACAACCACCATATGTAGCCATAAAACAAATGAGCTAGTATTATCCTCTTGACCATGGGGACATAGCTACGTTAACCACACTAAGGAGAGGAATTAAACATTTTCCTAAAACACAAACATCACACAACAGGGTCTGTAAAAGTGTTATTACTTTGTTGACGCAACACAGGATGTAAAATGATTCAACTCAATGTTGAGGTCCTCTCCCATGTTGGTGTAGTACTACCAAGAGTCAAGAGTGCTGGTTCACAAACCCCCACCCCCCTGCCCTGCCCCGCCTCAGCAGATGGTACACTGGATTCGCCTCTGAGGCTCCGTGGATAAACTGGGCTCCTGTATCTACCCAGGACTTGCCTGTGTAGAATACAATAGAATATAATAGAGTAGATAGGAACAGAACAGAATAAAAAGAGTAGAATAGAATAGACAATATATGGAAAAAAAATAGCTGACAAGTAATTTAAGTACAGAAGTGAAACTTGAATTAGTTTGCTGTTGTGTGAAGGAAATATCACTACTGATTCAAAATGTATTATAAATGAACTCCCTTCATATCAGGTCAAGAAAACAGAGTTGTTTCCACACACACCAAGACATTATTTGGTCATTTTCCCTCAATCCAGTCCAGATGCCTCAATTATTGTTACATCTTTGAATCCCAGACTTTCCAGTTTGGTAGCTGCGCCTATTCCAGCAAACCCAGCACCCAATACCAAAATGTTAGGATTTGTCCCCATCACTGTACATTGAGAACACACATCTGGCATTAATACAGCATTATAGAATAACTGTTGGTGGACATAAATGCCATATGAAACCAATGAATCCACATGTTGCTTAGTACCAATATTTACACTATACAGTGTGTAGGCAACTCAGGCTATCTATCACATAACATGGAACTATCTATGACAAAGTGCTGTGTTCTACTAATTATTCTACTGCAAATTAAGAGAAACCGCAAATGTACATCAGCAAATGCAATCTGAACACTTGAGGGCATAATATTAAGTTCACCCTCTATTCCAGGGGTTTTCAACTGGTTTTGTCCCAGGGACCACCATTCTGACTAGAAAGTAATTTGCGGCCCACTGATGTGCCTGCACGCGAGTGCATGTTTGTAACCACCGCTGCCACGCCCCCTCCCCCTGCACAGATATTCTGCCTATAACACTTAAATATGTGAAATTATCAGGGTACATCGCCAGCCGCCGCCACGCCCCCTCCCCCTGCACAGATATTCTGCCTATAAGACGATATTTTCACAATATTCAAGAGTAATATGGAAATGTTTTGAAATATCAAAGCGAATTTGTAAAAATAAAAAAATTCAATGGTGAACTGATCAACATAGGCTCATGTCGCGGACCCCCTGCAATGCCGTCGCGGACCACCAGGGGGCCACGGACCCCCTGTTGAAAACCCCTGTCCTAAAGGACTAGGCCTTTACTGGATGCTGCTTTTGTATCAAATCATGATTACAGTGACCTGTTCACATCACTTGTTTCAAATCACATCATTATTTAATTATTCTACCTCATTACTACCCCCAACTTTTTTTGGAATGTGTTGCAGGCCTGAATGGCAGGAATGGATGTATATTTACAAATCAAATGAAGTTGACCAGACAAAACATGAATCATCTTGTGTTCATACTGTCTGCAATGAAATACAAGTCAAGGTAAATTTATAAATCACTGCTTTTTTTTTTTTTTGGCATTTTCCATACTGTCCCGACTTTTTCTAATTTGGCGTTGTAATTCCTTATTAAACTAAAATTAAAGTCTGGTTGTGTTTTGTTTTGCTTTCTGCATAGATGTATTGTTTAACTAGTATTGCCTAACAACTGTCTTTTGCAGAGATTGTAAGTATTGATCTCTTTAATTTAGTCATCTACAGTATATCTACAGCTCGGGTCAGACGTTTACATAACTTGGCCTAATACATTCAAACATTTAATGGAACATTTCATTTAAATATATATATATATCCCCTCTGTGAGTTCAGCTCAACTACTTTATTCTGATGTGAATTTCCATAATTATAGTAGAGAGGATTTTTACTTTCAGCTTTTATTCATTTGATCACATTCGTAGAGAATCAAAAGTTTAGTGGCACTGACTTTTCAATTGTGTAACTTGAATCCAACACTTGAGGTAGCCTTCCACAAGCTTTGGCCCCATTCCTTCTGGCAGAATGTGTGCAATTGAATCAGGTTTGAGTGCCTCTTTACATGAACCTGCTTTTTCAGTTCAGCCCACAAATGTTCTATTGGATTAAGGACAGCGCTTTGTGATTGCCACTCTAAAACTTTATACTTTGTTGTCCATAAGCCATTTTGTTACCTTTTTGGAGGTATGCTTGGGAGCCATTTGCATTCAAGCTTTAGCATTCTAGCTGATGTCTTCAGAATGAAGTAAAAAAAATATCCACATAATTGTCCTTGTTCATAGTGCCACCAACTTTATGAGGTACACCAGTCCCTCTGGCAGCAAAACAAGCCCACAACATGATGCTGCCACCCCTGTGCCTCACGGTTGGGGTGGTGTTCTTTGGGTTCCAGGCCTTACCCTTCTTCCTCCTTACATAATGTTGATCATTAACATTCTATTTTTGTCTCATCTGACCAGAGAACATTCATTCAATATTTTTGTCACAGTGCTTATCTGCAAACTTGAGTCTTGCTTTTTAAAGTTGGTTTTGGAGTCGAGGCTAAAACAGCCTATCAGGTTGATGATACAGCACTCTCTTTACTGTGAATGTAGGTACTTTCGCAGCAGTTACCTCCAACAATTTGACCAGTTCCTTGACTGTTGTCCTTGGATGCACATCAAAGTAAGTTAATTTCTAGACCCAGGACACCTCTCCACCCTGCACGATGTGATGGCTGTGTGGTGTTTATAAATGTGTACAAACAATCTATATTGATTGTGCAACTTTGGGAAAATTACTTTTGTTCTGGACAACTGACTTGCCATAAGACGTTTATAGTAACGTGAGTTCTCTGAAATGGTGACTTTAAGAAAAAAGTTTTAATGTATTAAGTGTAAGTATGTAAACTTCTGACCTCAATTGTGTATTACATAATGATTTGTCAGCTTCCCGGATGCCAACCTAAATATAGTATTACAAAAGAAACAATCTTATAGCAAGATGCCAGCAAGAAGAAGCCAGACAGCAAAACATTGCTAACCAGTGCAGTTAAGTAAGGCCTTACTAACTCGTACAGGATCTATAGCTTATAGTGTTGACAATGACTGGTAGCTGATCTGGGAACAGGCCATTAAGAGCAGTGCATTGGATTGTTTGCTCTCCCCTGACAGCATTAAATAACCTGCTAGTGAGAAAAGGGACGTAAGGGTACCATTCTGCTGGTTAGATTCAAATTATCTAATGCCATGACTTAAGTAGTTGTACTGCGGGGATCAATGATGAGTCACACATTGGTGCTGATTAGGTGTGTAATCCAAGGATTTCAGTTTGTCCCCTTACCAGACTCCTCATTTCATTTGTTTCCCTTTCCAGACTCCTCATTTCAAATTAAGTAAGGCTTGCCTAGTTATGTTTTGATAATAAAATGAAAATCAGAAAGTATCAGAAGGCCCTATTTTATTGCATATTCCTGCATTTTTCACTCAATGAAATAATCATGCACATCTTGAAGCTAAAATAATGTATATGTTGACTATTCAGAATATTCGATACGTGCAATAAATCATTGTTACCTTTTTCAACATTCACGTTTCGAATAACTCGTACAAAATAAATATCTAGAACATTCAAGTAAGACAGAGAAAATAGGAGTAGACCTAATAGAGTAACAACTCCTAACAGTCAAAGAAATAGTTTGTGTTCAGCACTCGGAATAATCTCCTGGACCTGTAGTGGTACTCAAACATGTAGGGGCCACTGTAGAGGTATGCATAACCTGCAACATATGTAGGGAGGAAAAGAAGATTAAAGGACTCATTTATTTAGGATGTTCTACAACATTCACAGGGTAACTTGTAAGACAATTGTGTAAGGGATAATGTATAGAACGCCGGTCATTATCGGGAAAATAAGCCCCGACAGGGCGAACAGCACCCCGACGCGAAGCGGAGGGTGTTGCTTCGCCCTGAAGGGGCTTATTTTCAATTATGCATAGCAACGGCAAATATGGAAAAATATGGAAAAATAGTTGACCACAGAACGTTGGGAAGCCCCATTCAAGTGAATGGGGCATTCTACAGCATTAAGAAGAGCCGTGTAATAAATAAATGTAATGCCTGCATACCTCTGAATCTGATAGCTGCTGTCACTTTTCCAGTCATCCCAGGAAAACCATCTGCCACCAGTTTTGGATAGCCCTTCTCCATTCTCCTCCGTCTCTCATCATAGCTGCACAGCAGAGCCAGTTATGTGACTTCAGGGATACAACACAACTTAAAAAGGCACTCGTACTTGGAATTCAAACGGCCAGTTCTGTGGCACGTACCTGTAGTAGTACTCGCCATCAAAGAACAAAGTCTTGTTAGCCTCAGGATCGTGGAGCGCAGCGCTGATGGACTTGACCGAATGTGGTAAGCCCACGCTGCTCAGGCTCCTAGGAGAGCCCCTCTCAATGGCATGGCCATACATAGACCAGACCTTTTGACCTGGAGATATGGGAAGAGTTTCTGTAAGTGACGCTTAATGGGAAAAAGATATGAAATGAAACTGTTCATGTCTACTACTGCATTGCAGCATGTAGTTTGCACCTTTGAAAAAGAACACTCTATTTGATCGTGAATTCTCGTAGGCTGCATCAATATGGTCAGGGGCGTCAGGGAAGAGGGTGCTGGTGAGTATTATCTGTCGGTTTGGCCTCATTGGATGACTTCGCCAGAAGAATCTTCAAAAGCATTCATAAGCACATTTGTTTATGTTATCACCTGTATCATGAAGCTTTATCAACTTCTGCTGAGGTTGAAAAAAAGGTATATTTAATTAAGCATAACCTAGAGCATATGTACTGCTCACTGCATCTCTGTACCTGTCCTTGAAGAACATCATCTCTCCACGCATAGTTGTGACTGCATCAAGCACCAGCTTAGGGTCACAGGCATTAGGTGTAACAGGAGGTGTAGGAACAGGGTCTTTAGGGTTCACCTCAGGGTTTGGGCCTGTTCCAAACAAAGTGCTCTTGTATGTTAGACGCTGAATTTGGAGCAAATATTATCCCAGCTAGACTGTTTGGGGGTGTTTTGAAAGGAACTCTTACCATAAAGAGACTGTATCCCTTTGACGTCATCTGCTGGCAACACAAAACTGTCAACGTCTCTGTAGTTGTACATAGGGTACATGAGGGCACCGAGGTCCTGGGAATGGCCTAAGCCCAAAGTGTGTCCAAACTCATGGGCAGCCACCAAGAACAAGGCGTAACCTATGGTAAAAAAATCGGTACATTTAAGAGTTTCAAATATACACTGTAAAGAATCTCAGTAATCTCAATAAATGGTTATGTAGATGATATGAAATGATTTACCATTAGAGGAACGGTAAGTGAAAGTCTCATCTTCATCAAAATGAGCATCACCTCCAATTCCAGGAAATGGTGCAAATGCATGTGCCAAAGTGCCGCCTGGCCCGTCGAAAGGATAGACATCACCATGGTCTACAAACACACAATATGGGGCCAACATTCACTGATTTAGTGCAGTACTGACATTTTGTTGTTGGTGTTGTCAGTACTTAGTGTCGGTGATAATGAGCGCATATGGTCTGATTATCTGATGATCATGTTTTTACACTCACTGACATATTTCAGGCAAAGTTATATGTGCCATAATCATGTTCTTTTCTACTAAGTACTTTTTTTTACTGTAAACATACAGTAAAATGAGACACTTATGCTAGTTAATTTAGCATTTTACTATCTTGAAAAGAATCTAGTGTTATTCCAGACATGGCATTTAATATATAATACATAATATAATGTTTACCTCTACTACCAAAGGAGACCATGATATCAGCTGTGCCACTGTAGATACGGGTGAACCTCAAGGGTGTGACCTTTGCCCACACTTGTAGTGCTCTTTCAATGACATCATCCACTTCAGCCACAGTCATGTCAGGAGTGTAGTTCTCAATTCTAAACACAATCAATGCATTACATGTGACCATCCATGCATTCAGTGCTGTTTTATGCACAAACAAGCAAGTATTATAATTATATGTACCTGTAGGTTAACTTGTTGGTGCTCCATTGGTATCCTTTACCAAAGGTGGAATACGCAGCCACATCAGGAACCCCACAGCGAGGCTTTTTCATCACCTCCAAAGTTTCAGAGTTCAGCTTTCCTGTCACACGTAGTCCAAAAAAAACGTTGCATCTCACGTAGTTTCAATTTCTGCTGACCTGTTTTGCGCAGGATTACTGAATCACTGGGTTCTTTCAAGTCATAGAATCTTTTCAGGTACTTCTGTAAGAGAGACAGAAAAAAGGATCAATTATTAAGAGTTATCAAATTTGGTTTTAACTGTTGCCATCCTTCACAGTTCTTTCAGTATACTATACCTCTGCCATGTCATCATCTTCCTTGTTGAGAGGTGTTGATAGCGGGTTGGTTTGAGCTGCAATCACCAGACTGAGCAAAATACACAGAGTGCGATTCTTCATAGTGCTTCGTTCTTCTTCCACAGGTTACTGCTGCTCATGTTTCCCTAGCAGGCTTTTAAATGATTTGTGCAGGAACCATTAAGCAACTATGGGTCTGTGTCACAGGACCTCAACCATTAGTCATCATATCATCCTGTAAACACACCCACTTATTTTGGTAATGAAATAATGTGTGGCAAAATGCTACTTCTAATGCTAATGCTAATGCTTCTAAAGCTGAAAAGAAGCTAAATACTCTTTTGAACTCCAAATCACCTTTCATTCTTATCATGGCTTATTTGAGCGTTGCTGTTGGGTTTTCTTACTGTGAGACGTCATTAGATAATTGGTAATTTGTGCCATGTAATCATTGGAATGGTGTGTTTGTCACACAGTGTCAAAAACAATTAAATTCAATTCAATTCAATTCAATTTTATTTATATAGCGCCATAACAATACAATTGTCTCTAGGCGCTTTACAGAGCCCAGAGCCTGAACCCCCTTAGTGCAAGCACATTGGCAACACGGGCAAGAAAAAACTCCCTGTTAGTCAGGAAGGAACCTGATTGCAAAAGACAGAGACACGTTTATTGAAGAGTAAAGAACACATTACATAAATGTATTTATAGAACTTTGATTTCTATAACTTCATGCGAGTTTGGATGCATCGTGTTCTGGGTTTCACAAAGATTACAAGATTTCTCCAACACACAAGATTTCAACACACAACGTTAAACACATCATTCTTAATGTTGTATCAAGCTTTGATGAGGTAATGAGAGTCAAGTCTGTACTGAATCCCACGGATCCCTTTTAGTATGGTTTGTAAATGACTCAAGTCCATCATACGTCAGTTGATGCAGTATACCATCATATTTACACATGATAATGAGGAAGTATTGACACAGCATAGCAGACCACGGCTGTCTGGTATTTAAAAATGGAAACACTTATGCAATAGGTTTTCACTACAGCTTTAAACTATAAGAAACCAACAAACAACCATTTTTTTCATGTTAGATTAAACTTTTATTGTCTTCCCATGGAAGCAAATTGTCATGGATAAATAGGACAGCAATAGGACACAGAAGGCTGTTGCCACAACATATTGTTTCAGAAACAGATAAACATGTCATCACATAATAACAATTAAAAGAGGAAGCTATCAGGGTGTTTTTTTTTTTCAAATGTAACAGGATGTGCTGATTAGTAATGACATTTGTTGATGGGAGATTCCCAAGGCCTATAAACACTGCCCAAAGGTGTCAACAGTCACTGAAAATAGAAAGACCACAAGGCATTGGTTATTTGGCATTTGACAGTTAGATACCAAACCATATTTGGTAATGTTGTAGTTGACCCACAATGACACCAATCTGACCACAAAGCTTGACTAAACAAGTGGCTGTGACACAGGGACAGCACAGATTGCAAAAGACTTGACAGAGACAAGTTTATTGAAGAGTAAAGAACACATTTCCCATTGAATGAAACAGTTATTTTACTACTTACTATACTATATTCTGTAGTCGCCCCGGCCCACCATTTAAATGAAAAGGTGTCCATGTTATGTGCAGACTTCTTTCAAACCGCTATACAAACTCAAGCTCCTAAACATATCACCTGTTGTTTTTGAGCTGTATCTATTCGTTTTCTCCATTAAATTCCTCAATTGTATTTCAGTCAGTATTCATCCATTTAAGATTTGATGTACTTGATTAAATTATTATTGAATTGGAATGATGAGTGTGAGGCCGTATTGTCCAGCATTAGTTAGGCTACCATCTGAGCATTGTTTTTTTGGGACTGGAGAAATGTCTGCAGCCAGGTTCCAAAATGAAAAAGTTGGGAAAGTTAGTGCTCAACGGATGCATGTCAAAGTCATATTCAGGCCATAGTGTACCTTTTTTTAAATTGGTCAACAACCTTTGATTTGACTGAAAATGTTAAAAGGCACTGACTCCCAACATGTAACTTGAACTAGTGAGTAGTGGGCAGGGGAGATGAAGGGGAAGTGGCAGAGAAAAGGTGTTTGGAATGCAGCCTAGTTTATTGTTTCCTGCCACCAGCCTACTCTATGACTGGCATGGGTAGGGTACACTCCCCCCTGCTGCACCCTTATTGTTTCCTGCCACCAGCCTACTCTATTGGCATGGGTAGGGTACACTCCCCCCTGCCACCAGCCTACTCTATTGGCATGGGTAGGGTACACTCCCCCCTGCTGCACCCTTATTGTTTCCTGCCACCAGCCTACTCTATGACTGGCATGGGTAGGGTACACACACCCCTGCTGCACCCTTGCAGGCCAATGTCCAGGCTATGTGTTGTATAATGTGATGAAACTCACAAACGTGTGATAGCATCAGCTTGCTATGTTCAAAATTTCAGCTTGCATCTCAGTCTCTTTTAAGTGTTGTGCTATAGCTAGCAGGAGGGGAGCTGTGGTGAAAATCTAACTGGTATTTAGAAAACAGATTCTGTGTTTTCTTTGAATAATGCATGGCTGCTGCCGTAAATTGTACTTTACCCCTTCAGACTGGTATGCTACAGTCATCTTTACCCCTTCAGACTGGTATGCTACAGTCATATTTACCCCTTCAGACTGGTATGCTACAGTCATCTTTACCCCTTCAGACTGGTATGCTACAGTCATATTTACCCCTTCAGACTGGTATGCTACAGTCATCTTTACCCCTTCAGACTGGTATGCTACAGTCATCTTCGGCCACTTAACTGTTCCTGATATGGGGGCAGTTCAAACAAAAACACTCACTACATTGAGATAACAATTTGAAAAACAGTAAGACACTTGTGCTTCAATTAGTGAAGTTAGCATTAGAGACGAGAGGTGTATATAGCTTATGTATTAATGTAAGCTGTAAGGTATTAATGTTTTTGCAACAAGGCAAAATACAAAAAGTGTTACAACTGTACCACGTCTCTGTTCAGACTGTATTATCAGTAATGTCTGATTTCTTCTGATTTCTTCTGTTGTATTATTTATTCATCAATAATAACAGGCTACAATAAACATGTCCTAGTAGGCCAAATAAATGTGTATGCGCTTAGGTTTTCTTAAGGAAGTGGAAGTGTGCACCAGGTTCCCTTAAAATGGTGTGGAACAGGATTTGAGGTATGTTTTCTCTTGTTTGGTGGGTGTTGCCCACGTTTATATAAGCCACACCATATTAAAAATGCAGAGCGTTCAATGGATCCAACCTTTGTAAAAGTCCTTTACAAATACAAAGAATAAAAAGTTAAATAATAGTAATAAAAAAAACATTTAACACTTATTTCACGATTTCATCAGGCTCCAAAAATTCTTCCTTCTCAGCTGCACTTGCAAACACACAAATGGGTGTTCAATGCACCACCATCTCCATTTCATGTGTAAGTGCACCCTAAAATGGGTTGTAAATTGAGCTGTAAACAAAATGTGTTTACTTTGACTGGATTGTAATGAAAAACTGTGCTAATGAATGCTGGCGTTAATATTGTAAAATTGTATTGTTATGGCGCTATATAAATCAAATTGAATTGAAAAAAAAATATATTGACAACATTCTAATTTTTACAAAAATCAGCATTTTATGAGTTAGAAATGGCTCAAAACGCCATCTACTGTTCAAAATCCTCCTGATGTTGATGGCGTATTTACGGCCATTGGTATCTATAACCAGTAAAATGTTCAATTTCTCACGTTTATTTCAAATTCAATGTAATGGAAATCGTGTCAAAATTACCTTACCATACCTTAAAATAAATGGTCTAAACATTAAGCATTGGAAATAATTTTTGATATGTAGCCTAATTCATGCAGTAGTGCATGCAACTTAGAGCAACGTTTCATAACGACTGAATTACCGGAAGTGTTGGTTGCGATGCATTAATTCCAATTACAAAGTGCACAGCTGATTTTTCGCTCATGTCTGTGGATTGGCTACATCAAATTGGACAAATTACCTCTAACTTTAATATTATGAACTGTAGATTTAGAATTCCCAATAACACAACTTAATTATTTTTTTTGACCAACTGGATTCATTTTGTGGTGACACGACCCAAATTCTTACAAAGATTCTTACAAATTCGATGTGGGTGAATGTCTTCCATTCCAACAGATGGCAATATTTAGCTATTCAGGTGACGTTTCTATCCACGGAAACGCAAAGGAAATCGACATCAACATACATTTTTAGCGAATTTTCCGAATAGAAGTGTTAGAAATTGAAGGACTACGGCTTATGAAAACAGTTAAAGAAAGTCGAAAATGTCTACTACTTTCCAAACACAGATAACTGCTATAATGGATGTTTTGGCAAAAGCCGCTATAGCAGAAATAGGCAAACTCGTAGAAGACGACCATGTAGTAATACGACTGGAGATGTGTCGGAGGGAAAATGAGATAGAGACTCTAAAGAAGAGATTATTTTTGACAGAGCGAGACCTCAGGAATGCCCAGCGAACTGCCATACGTGTGATTCCTGAACGGGTGTCTGTTGGTGTCCAAGTCGAGAGTCTTGACGATGGTAAGTTGAAAAGGAGCTAGCGGAGGTTAAGTGCGTATTGTCATATCCCACCCTTCCATTTAGGCTATGTAAAGCATTTTTTGTCATAGATGGTAAATAACTGCGTTATATGTTCCTTCAGAATACCATCTTTCGAACTGTAACACAGTTACGCAGAAGACCATTTCAAAAGAAGAGGAAAAAGCATCTACAGAAGATGAAATCACGCCATTTTTACATGACGGGGACGGAGAGATGTTGCATAATCTGCCTCAGCCAACGCACAGCAGAGAGGAAGTAAACGGGTCCGATTTTACACTGAAGAGAGAGCCAGAGGAAGTTCAAGTCGGCCAGACACCCATTCTTTCAGATTGTGTGTATCGGTCAAAGGGCATACACGCGCAATCTGGTGGTGGACTAATAGACAAACTTGTACAATCTTGGCCATCCTTTGATGAAGTAAACTGTCAGGTGGAAGATGAGGATCCAGGCTGCTCTTACAACACTGAACAGAACAGTTCTTCTGAAGGAAACCTGTTCTCTGCAGCTACCAATGAGGATAGCTCTAGAGATTTTCCAGAGGACATACACCTTGATCTCTTTAACTCTGTGTCTGTGAAAGAAGAACGTGTGTCCATGTCTGTTTCTCAACATTTCCCAAATGCTATTGTCCAAACTAAAGATGGCCATCCTAAAGACAGAGTGGACATGACAGTAGTGCAGCCACAGACACACTCAAGAACAGACAACGGTAGCAGTTCTTACCCACTCAACATGGCCACTCTTCCCACAGCGGCTTCACACGGGACACCCACGTTCATACCCACAGACTCCCAGACACACCCGACACATGCAGCCTTAGGCTCACACATACACACCACCCAGCTCTCCTCTCATTCACAGGCACCCACACATTCACACACTCACTCCCCATACACACACGGCCTCCCACCCAGCCGCCACCTGATCGTAAGACCCAGGACACCAGGTCTGCTCCACCGGCGAGGCAGCGTGGGCTTAAGTGCCAGCTCCCACCACCGTGTCTTCATCTGCTCGCTATGCGGCAAGAGCTACCCCCGCTTCTGTCAGCTGGAGGCGCACCAGCGCAGCCACACCGGAGTCAAGCCGTACCGCTGCACCGAGTGTGGGAAGCGCTTCACACAGAAGACGCGCCTAAAGACACACCAGAGTGTCCACACTGGCGAGAGGCCCTTCAGCTGCAGGCTGTGTGGGAAGAGGTTCAACCGGCAGGACAACTGCCTGCGGCACGAGCGCTTCCACAGGGCCAAGAACCCTTCCTCCAGACTCAGCCTGGGAAGAGGCTTGTCAAGCTGAGACACACTGTTCCTTGACATAGCAGCGGATTTTTTAATTATTTTTAAGCTCAGGTCATATGAGCAAATGAAACTGACTTTTCTAAAAACTCTACCGCAAACTCAAAAAATTGTTGCCTGGGTCAGTTGAGTAAGGGGGAGGCACGCACCACGAGGGTTGAGTAAGGGGGAGGCACGCACCCCGAGGGTTGTACTTGGTCCAGCAGCAGACCTCAGCCTTTCTCAGCAGCTATTCACCTCTTCTGAGGTAGTGAGAGTTTTTGTGAGCAGTAAATCTTACAAACTAGCAGGCCAACAGTAACCTGACTAAGAACAAGTTTCAGTATCATAATGGGTGCTAGCCACAGGTTTAGAAATTGTGTGAAGTGATCTAAAAATGTAACAATGAATGCAATTGATATTGTAAAGCATAACATACACATAGCTAAAGATTCAGTAAGTGTTTTTTTATTGTGAAAAAAATGCTTCTAGACCTACAATAATGACATATTTTAAGGGTAATTGTTGACAACTGTTTCTGTCTGGATGTTGATCACTTTGGTTGAGGTGCGTTTGTTGACCATTTAAAAAGCCCAGACATGTACAACAAATACAGAACAAAAGGGCTGAGACAAGGTGTGTATAGTGCATAGTTAGAATGAGGAACACTGTTTACTTATGCCTTCAGCGTTACATCATCAATTTAAGCCCAGAAGCTTGTTCATTTTTTTGTCAACAAAAGGATGTAACATTTTATTTAATTTTTATCAGTAACAGTAATCAATAACAAGTCATTCAAATAAACAGAACTTCTGGATGAAACCCTGTGAAGCAGTGCCTTGCTCATGGGTTTGGTTTCTTCAGAGCACATATACATTGTGACCAATATTTTCCTGGTTCCTAAGACGTCTGCGTACGCAACTGTGAAGTTTAAAAAAATACAAATACTAAAGAATAGGTATCTGATGGAGTTAGGCAAAAAACCAAGTGTCAGGACAGGTTTGTGTTTGGCTATAACTGAAACAGAAATGTGTGATGTCAGAGCCTCCAACTGGCAGCGTTGAAGACATCAAGCTCAAGGTATATGTTGTAGGGTGGCGTTGTCATGGAACTGTGTGAGGGTGCAGTGGATGCATAGCTTGAAGCACGTTGTGCTCTGCATGCTTTCAAGTAAATAAATGTATCCAGTGCATTTCAAAGTATAACAAAAGCATCATTAATGTGTTGGTATGTAATGGTATGGAGTATTTCAGATCAGTATAGCTTTTGAACTGACTTGTGAGAGCTACATAGAACCTCTTAGAAATTAAGCTTAATCCCTGCTATGAGACAGTTGTTATTTTCTATTACAACAAAACAAACCACTGTACTTTAGTAGGCATCCATCCAGACATTCCAAAAATGAGGAATGTTATTATAAATCCACTATGTCCTGTTCTCATCACACTACTGTCCTACAGCTTTAAAAACATTTTGTCAGTCTGTAACAAAGCTAATCAGCACTTAAAAAGCTCTTAGATTTGAAATCTAGCAATGCTTCATATGTGGTTATGTTGACTCTATATACATAGGCCATACATGTATACACAAGTGCTCAACATTACAAGGAATCATTGATCAGTGGAGTATACACTCCAAACACACCATTTAATGACATGCTGCGTTCCAAGGTTCACCTACAACAGAAACAATGCATCACATTCAGTGCATATGTGTAACGTGTCAGCACCAAACCAATCCAAATATCTTTATGTTCAAGTGGTACTTACAGAACAGCTTGATAGATGGAAGAGTCTTTTCATTTACTGTGTTCAAAGAACATGAAGTCCTGAAACATAAGCAAGCTCAGGTTACAGGTATGCCCAGGTAAACCAGACAAACAAGTGCAAATGGCCTAATGTCAGCAATCTGATTTGCTTACAATGAGAAAACATGCCCCAAATAAGACAGCCTTTATTTTCACATCCAGGTCCAAGGGGAACTTGATGCCAAAATTGTCTGCATCAGTAAAGGCTTCTCGCATAAGACCACTCCACTGTTTGGAGATGGAGCCAACTGCCGTGAGTTCATCCAAAGACACCACCTGAAGAAAAGAATTGAGATGTTGAAAAAAAAAAGAATGTGTTGCAGATTATTGTCTAAAATACAGGCTCTGTAAAGATGAACATCAAGGTCATGGTTCGCTTGAAATCCCTGTAAACAAGAATTGTCTTAACTGATCCTATCATATTACATTGACGTAGAGTGTTAGGAATGTACTTCGACTGCCCTACCTCAAAATTCACATCTGAACAGCATTTACATGCACAGATTGGGCCTACAATTTTCAACACAGCCTCCCTCTTCTCATTTTGAATGGTAAACTTGGGCCGATATGGATGCCAGTCCTGAATGACGTATCCAATGGGGATTCCGAGTGGTGCCAGTACCTCCAGCTGTAAGAGAAGCAAGATTTTTTTATTTTTTTTTATTTAAAGCAACATTCACTAAAAACACTAAAAACAACAGACATTCTCATCATTCTCTTTCTCTGCCAAAAACATACGGCACCTCCTGGAGACAGCATGGAAAGCAGCAGGCGGAGCACTTCAGCGGGCGCCTCAGGGTGAGCACCTCCAGGCCGTGGTTATCCTGAACGTGTAAGACGAAGGAGCGCATGGGTCCACAGCACTGCCTGTTACAACAGTCATTCTCCTCTGCCGCAAAGAACACCTGCTGCCCCATGGTGTTCTTCACCATATACTTATTATTTGTCTCCCATCCTAATATTGCTGTGTGGCAGAAATGAAGGCACATTTAAATTAGTGCTGCGGATTTAGTGGTAACAATGTCAAAATGATATACTTAGCCATTCTGAGGAAGGTGTCATTATATCAGTGACAGTGTCGGTGTGTATTTGACAGATATGAAATAAATCCTTGTTGATACCTTCAGCTAATTCCACTTTCTGATTAACAAGAAGTTGATCAATCTGTATTAGGAACAAAAGCAGACATAATAATGTAGACATAATAGTCTAAGCACATACATAAATACTATTAAGTATTATGCATTTCTGCACTACAGCTTACACTTACAAGTTATTCTACAACTTCTTACCTGCTACAATCACAATGTGTTTTTTTATTACTCTGATGCATAATAGATAAAAAAAGCATAATTTGAACAAATATGAGAATAAATAAAAGGGTACATCAAATCTGAAAAAGAAATCAAATTCAACAATTCTATACAATAAATAAATACATAACTGCACTGCCGCAATTGTACCACCTTCGCCAAGGTAATATTATAACTGAACAGAAATAAAGAGTTTCAGGCATAAATGGACACTTTACTTGAGTAAGATATTCCAGACCGGGAGGGCAGTCTGTAGGTCTCTGTGGATTGGGCGTCATGCCTATCTGAGGCGGCCCATAAGCTGGGGGAAGGCAATGAGATGAAGTTATGTTACGCAGAAAAGAGAGGACTTCCCCCTTTTAGATGAATTTCCTTACCAGGCATTTCGGGAATGGCTGGAATGGGCGTATTTCTCTGTGGCTGAAGAGCAACGGATTTAACTATGGAAGCAAAACAAAGACCATAAAAGTCTGTTAGATCAGACAAGAGCGGGTTTTAGCCTATTCCTACTACTGTTGGCTACTTCGTGTAACGCCAGTCGTCCTTCAACAATTAACTCTAAATGTATACTATTTAAGAACGCTGTGTCACAATAGTTGGAACATTATACTGTAAACTGCATCCAGGTAAACAAAGTTCTATAACAAGGATGGAGTTGACTGATTATTGTCAATTTCCATATTCAGCCTACCTCCAGCATCCATGAAGCCAGTGTTTATCTTGAAGAAAACGTGCAAATAAAGCAGACAAACGGGTTAGGTTTGGGTTTTTCCCCTTAGCCCTGCACATATATATGCTGATCCTAACTTTGAAAGGATATTGAAAGGACACTGACATTGAAAAGATAATAATAAGATTCCATATTATTATTATTCCAACTGAAATGTTTCCGTTACGCAGATCAACTCAAGTATAGCTTGAGTTTGACATGGAATTTTATTGAACCTTCAACTGAATAACTCACGCTCAGAAATAAAAGTAGGCTAGTCAGAAGCTACAGTTAGGCTATAGCTCTAAAACGCCAGAGCTAACCAGAAAAGTCCTGCAAACTACGACATAATAATTAGCAGCCAGGAAGCTGAGAAATCAATGTTTCGGGAAGCTCAACATGTTCAGTGATCGGCTACGTTAACAAGCAACATCTGCCACTTCGACAAATAAGATCGGCACCAACCGTGACTACCTGTAGTGTTCCGTTTAATTAAGACCATGTGGAATCGAAGTTATGATAGGCTAAAGCCTTAGGCGTACAAGACAAACTTACCAGTTCAACAGTCACCTTGATGTCAGTGTTCCCTTATCCTGGAAATGAAAGTGAGAATTATGCCCACCTATGATGACTTACCACCACTGGCAGGAAATAGTGTCAGGTGACAGAGTCGTTGCCAGAGACGACCTAAATAGGTTATTAGCATAGACAGAGATGCTCTAAAAAAGCCAGAGGCATCAGTAAAAGCGCGCAACGGTCGTAGGGTCTTCGAGGGGAGACCAGAGGGCAGACATGGTTCTGTTTCAACTGCGTAACTGTTCTCTTACCTTGAACAAACTCCGAATTTGTGAAAACAATTGTTGTCATAACAATTGCCTCTGTGATGATTTTAAACATCTTATCCACATCCTAGGAATTGATCATGCTATCTGCTAAACTCTAAACTCTCTTAACGTGAAACTCTACACTTTGTCATCGCATACGGGCAAAATTGTAGCCTAATAAAAAATAAAAACACAATGAATTATAGCCTGGGGCGCCGCCCCTTCCAATGATCCAGAGAAAATCTTACTTAGCCTACATAAAGTAATTGGATAAAGGATACTAGTCAACAAGTAATGGGACTTCTGAAACTATCTTCTATCGTTTTGGCAAGTAACCGTATAATAAGCAGGATAGTGTATAGTCCGGCGGTCATTATGTAAGGGATAATGACCGCCGGACTATAAATTATCCCGTTTATTAGACGGTTAATTCTAAAAATGTTCTTCATCACCATATCCATTAAGTACAACTACACCTATTGGCAGCCGAATTCTTCCCACTCACTTTGTCTCTTTCGTCCTATAGTCTAGCCTAATCTTCACTGTGGGATGTAGTCTCTCCACCTGACCTACTCGTAGAAACCCTCGGCCTACACCTTCCCACACCCACCACACTGTCATGCACTTATTCTACCCCATACTCTGTGCTAGCATTTACCTGCAAATGTAAATAATTGCCACCACTAGTTTCCTGTTCCATTACTCTACTACCTACGAGCACACTGTATACCAACTAAGCTGTTCTACAATACTTGAATGCTCTCTCCCCACTTTATCCATTATCAATTTTGTATGTATCTTGTATACCATGTTATGTTTGTATGTATTGTGTAAATGTATCACATGTATGCTAGTATGCTAATCCTGATTCGTGTATGAATCCATCTGCCATGTTTCTGATGGATAGCTTGATAGCCGTTCCCAATGCTTGTAGCCTACTCATTGGTACTACTTAAGGCTGATTTATGGTCGTCCGTTTTCAGAGACACAGAGAGCCTTCCAACGTTGGAAACCCTCTCTGAGCACCTCTCCGTGGCCTGATGTGCACCTCCCAAATTGTTTTACTATCTGACTCCAGGCTGAAATATACTTCTACGACTCCGTTACGGACGGGCAGACAGACGGATTCAACGGACTCTTTTTCATTTATGGTTCTCCGAAGGCTGTGGGTGCTGAAAACAATTCACTGCCAGAACAGTAGGTGGAGCAATGTTTTTTTGTTGAAGACGACCTTAGAGAAGCCTACACCAGGGGTCGGCAAGTAACTTGGGCCGCGGGCCAGTATTTTTACTCGCCACTTGGGCCGCGGGCCAGTATTTTTCCTCGCCACTAGGTGGCGGGCCAAAGTCTGGGTTACTGCATATTAAGACGCTGCGATAGGTGCACTCGCAACAACTAGGCCTACATGGAGAATGGATAGGTCTACTACAAATAACTAATGATAATAAACCATGTGAATGAGCCCATTGGTTGTCTGTTTGAATAATTGAATTATTTTAACGAACTCTGTCTTATCCCCCTGTCAATATAGCCTTGCCTATTGTGAATAATAGCAATGACGAAGTTTTTTCAACATTGAGCCTCCTAATTAGACCTAGGCTACTACTTAGAGTCCATCTTAGATTACTTTTATTTCGAAATAGTTGGTTGACGCACCTCCTTACAATGTTTATTGTTTGGGAAAATAGCGTGCAGAGAGAAATTAGCATACAATGTCTTTGTCAAAAGGTCTGAAGAGGAAAGTAGACAACAACAACAGAGCCTATTAAACTTTGCCTTTATCTTACCCGGCTTCACTAATGGAAAGCCCATGTGTCTCATCTGCAACAAAGTTGTTGTGGTTTGCAAAGGGTACAATGTCAATGATCTAGCTATGTCTCTTCAATTTAAGGAGTGATGAGGCTGGTGCACTCAATAGCTCGCTATCAACTAACATTACCTCAGACAAGGTAGCTAGCTAGCAGGTTAGCTGGCAAAATAGTCTTACAAAACGAGATGACGATACAAATTTTAAAAGACGTTTTTTCTGACTTCCACAAACAGAAAACACGGCCGATTACCCACGTTGTCATTATTGGGGCACAAAAACATCTCTCACTGACTGACACTGGTGCTTGCTTTGTAGTAACAAAGTGACTTGTCATTTCTATGAGTGAGGTAACGTTAAAATTAGCTTTATTGAACGTCCTACAAAAGTCCCCCAATAAAAGTGTCATGGGTTTACGATCCATTTAAATTTCATTGATCTAGCGATGTCCATTCAGAGATGCTAGTTATAAACCAACCGACACCTTTCTGTGACAGCCATAGGAAGACGTTACGAGAGAGTTGCCTTGCCAGAACAAACAGGAGGATGCTAGATAATATTAATATTTCTAATACGTTTTTGAAATTTGACATCAACATGGTCTGTCATCCAAACGTGGTGGCTCGTCATCGTTGGAGCACATAAATACTGTCTCATCCAGTGAGAATAGACGCGGGCGTTTAGGATTACTAGCCATAACTGTTTCTCCTCAGGCGATCTGTCAGTAGTGAGATGTAGCGATAAAAAACTTCAGAAAAGTCAATGACAGGAAACCCAGTTTCCGGTTTCAAAATAAAAGTAAAATGTTAATCTAACCATTAGCGGGGTATTATTTCATGAATTAATGTTGTAGTATAAAAACTGTCTCTTTAAAAAAAAAACTGCTACGATCGGAATAATTTGACGGGCTCAAAAAATTTACTGGCGGGCCACAATTTGCCCGCGGGCCGCCTGTTGCCGACCCATGGCCTACACCATGACGTCTTTGTGTGTGGAAGTCGTCGATTGTTTATTTACCTCCTCCCGGCTTTCCTCACACACAGTGAACGATGGCAATTAACAGACAAAGACTGTTGATGGAGCTGGAGCTGCTTGACATGGAAGAGCTATATACACCTCTCGTCTCTAATGCTTTTAATGCATATGTGGAGACGAGAACAACAGCAGAAGAGGAGACGGATGCGGAGATGGTCTGTACGTACGTCAGTTGTGTTTGCATTTTAAAAATGGCGGTATTGTGATATAGGGAATGAAACAGGAAATGTGAGATTCCGGAAATTATGTCGTTGGGAAATTATGTCGTTAGCAGACCAATCACAGCCAAGGGGTATCCGAAGGCTAGCCAACATTCGGACCGATAGTCAGAAAAATCAGGAGGTACACGTCAGCCTTTCCGAGGTGCTCGGAGAGGGCGTTCCCTGTGTCCGTCTCTGTGAAAACGGAGTAGCATAAAAAAGCCTTCCATCAATCCGTCAATACATCGCTGTTTACCTTGTGGATAGTAATATGCCAACATTAGATAGCTGGCTCAGACACCTCGCAAATCCCCTCAGATGTATTTTTCAGTTACAATAATGGGGTTTTTACATTGCACAGTGTCTATTTCCCGGTAACTTAAAAAGAATCTGAGCAAAAAAAAAGTAAAACAAACAACTACGACCATCTATGGAGTTTGGTCTGCCGCAATCTTTTTTTTGAATGTATGTCTATAATGCTTCGTGTTCAACTACTGGCTATCATCAAGCTACTATGCCACAATTCGTCGGGCTGACCACACTTCTTCGGGTCGTTTCGGGTTTTCACTTTGTTTCAGTTACTTTAGAAACGTATTCTGATACAATTCGCCGCAATCTTTTTTTTTTAAATGCTTTACAACACCCACAACCGTCTGAGAACCATAAATGAAAACAAGTCCATCGAGGCAACTGCGTGACCACGGAGTAACGGAGTCGTAGAAGTATATTTCGGCCTTTACGGATCAACGCATTGCAACGCAACCATGTGAGCCACGCGTTATACCTTAACACACACACCTTAAGCAGTGCCACAGCGTTAAGGCAGTTTAGTTTACTGCAGCATGTGTCTTTCCCTCCTTCTACATTCCAGATGATGTCACCGACTGTGACGGCCTTTTCTGTTAGATTTCGAATTGTCTGCTCCCCAGCGCTTGTATTCAGGTGTGCTTGTGGGCGGGGCCGCTCTTGATCAGCTGAGGGACTACACCGGCGCACAGGTGTAGCCGCGGCCTTTATAGGAGCTGCTTCCGTGACCTGTGTCTCGCTCTTGAACTACACCATTGACTGTTCCGCTGTCCATTTGGAGGACAAGTTAATTAATAAATACCATTGTTTGATTACAATTCGCTCGCCTCTGCCCCCCTTATTGTTTCGGCAACCCTAGGACTTAAGGTGTCTGAACCAGCTATCTAATGTTAACACGTAAGAGGTGCTCGGAGGGGGCTCGCAACGATGCAAGGGGCTCTTGCGTGTCTTGCGTGCTTGCGTAAAAGGCCAACCATAAATTAAGCTTAAGTTGCTGAAACACCTACAATCGAGCCTTTAAGCAGGCAATGATTGCGTAGGGGAGTAGCCTAACTCCGCCGTGGTCATGAGCTATATAACTCACTGCCCGTCGTTGCCCCCCTTGTAGCAAGTTCCTTTCAGAACAAGCCCACATTCTGTGCTAAGCTCTGTCTCACTCCATTCCCTCGGAGGACCAAGGCTTCACAGAAACCGGACGTCCTCCTTCTGTCACTTTGTGACACACAGCTCACATATGGGGATATAGGAAAGGTCTTGTAATGTGAAGAGCTAGGGCACAATCTGCTTCTCGCCCAGTGAAACCAGTAGTCAAACACCTGATAGCAAAACACACTGTGCGAACGATGGTGCTGAGACATCCAATGATAAAAGCACATGAATGTAACAGACCTGACCCATTAAAGGGCCCATCGTATGCCCATTTTACCACAAGTTGATATGGTTCCTTGGGGTCTTAATGAAATGTCTGTAACATATTTTGGTCAAAATACCACAAGGATCATTATTAATGGCATCCTTTTTACCCTGCCAAACACAGCCATTCTGTCAGCGAGCTGTTTTGAGCGCTTATGCTAATGAGCCAGCTAACCCCTCCCCCCACCCTCCTCCCTCCTCCTCTACGGTTTTGGGCTAATCATTCTAACCTTTTAGTTTTTAGCTACTCATTCTTACCAAGTTTAGTTTTGTAAAATATGGCGACTGGATACGAGATTGTTCAGACCCTGAATAAGAAGAGGTTCCCAAACAAGTTCGAGAATTTAGGGTACAACAGGACGTTTCTGAATGGTAAGTACACTTTGTCACTTCACTTGTTTTTACTTTGGCTAAGGTCATACGGTCTAGTCGGTGACGAGAACATCGCAATGCTAGATAATAGTGTGTGCATGTACGAGTATGTCACAAATACAGTGTGTTTATGTAAGTTACTGTTTGTGAAAAGTGTTTATGTAAATGCAAGTAACGGGAACGCCATTATGCCTGCTACACGAGTAAAGCTCCAGCTGGAAAGTAAAATGTTATCTGACAACAGTAATGGACCAAGCAGGTTGTAGTGGCTAAAGTTCCCTTCTTGTTATCAGGAATTCATTTTCAACATATTCATTCACTTAACCACTCTAGACGGAAAGAACGAGTCTCTACGCGTGTTTAGTGCGTTTAACAACGGTAGAAAACAGTGAAATGAATGGCAGTTCTTATACATTCCATCAATGTCGAGCAGACTACGTCGTAGCTCACTACCACGCGCACTCCAAAGCAACTCTTATGTCCCATGCATATCTGGTTATTCTAAGCATTGCATGTACACTAAACATATATTAAACTGAAATGCAAAACTATAAAATACAATTATGCAATCATTATAATGAGCAATCACTAAATATGAATCTAAACAAAATAATATCTTTATCTGAGTCTAAATTACAATGTGGAAAATGGCACTAACACAGATGTAGAACATAACGTAACGTGTTTACCTCCGTTTATTAGCGTTCAAACATTGTTTTCTCATTATATCGTTGTATTTGTCAACTTGTGTCTGTAATTGTAACACAACATTCAAATACACTTCACCTGCAATGTTGTCACTTTTTAAAACCCTTTATCTATACAGGCGTAATTGTGCCAAGTGTAAGCAAATGCCTACAGAGCCTGAGAATGGATGCTGCAGGGAGATGCCACAGGTAAAATTATTTGTGAATGACATGGTAATTATGCAGTCATCTTGTTTTATATTCCATGATACTTACACTTTCAATATTCAAGGTAACAAGAAGACTACTGCAGCTTCCAAACCAACCAACGTGCATCATCCGGGACTTTTAGCTGTGTGATTGAATGTGTTCTCACTACAGAATGCATTCAACATCTATAGAGCAGACTATGGGCCTTATGTCTAAGGGGAATATAGCAGTAAGTTGTTTTGTTTTTTATGCATATGAGTCATCAGTGATTTCTGCAATACAAATATAACTGGGGAAGAAAATACAATAAATTCATCTTCCCTCTGTCTTACTTTGCTTACTGCTCATCTTGCATGTGTCAACTGTTGACATGTTACATACCAAAACTGTTTCTATAGACTTGCTTCAAAGAATGCCACAGAGCTTTTTAAACATAGTTATTAAATGTACTGGCTAGTACATGGGTAATACATACAAAAAAGACCAATTATAATAAAAACATTGATTACAAAATCACAATTTGTGCCATCAGTAGCCATACTGTTAACAAAGGAAGACTCAATAGATGTGTGTCACCATTTATTCTCTAAATACAATGTAAACTTTGCTCAGATGTTACAGGTATTTGGTGTACAGAAGCTTTGTTAGCAGGTCTTGGGGCTTTCTGGGACAGAGAATCTGGGTGGTCCTGCTCTTCTGCTCCAGATGGTGCTTTGGAGGATCTGTCTGACAGGCCACATGATGTAGCCTAGGACACTGTTCAGATGTTCTTCCTTAACCACAAGAGCAGCAATGTTATTCATGTTTTTTCCTGAATGTAATAAAAGGAAAATACTCCATACTGTAAATAAAATGTCATCTCACTGACCATTATCCTTGCACTGCAATGCATGAAACATGAACTAAAAGCCAATACATCTCTAGCATTTGAAGAAATGTTGTATTCCATTACACCTAATATCAGTTTCACAACACAGAAAAGTAGGTACAATAACATTGGCATACTACCAACCCGGCATTTTTCTCATAAATCATTATGAAATAATCATACAGTGAACAGTATTTTTAACTTGTGCTGTACTATACACAAAACCCTCAAATGCCCCACATTGACAAACTGTTTTGGTAACTGCAGGTGAGTCTAAGCTGCTTATCAAGTCGTTTATGAATGATGCCTTTTTGGTGCGAGAATTCTCTAACCTTAACAACGGGAATCATACATTTTAGCGAAACATTATTATCCGTTGGTTTTCAACTATTATTAGCTATGATACTGCCTTGAGCGCTAATAGCTAGCGAGCTGTTTACGGCCACAACCCACACAAAGTTCCAAATGCCCGTGATATGTTGTGCTGTTGGACGTGACAACAGACGCCAAAGAAACCTAGATGTACAATTGATACAATCGTGAATAATTGCTGTGTCTTCTCTCTGCAGCTAAACTCTCCTGAGCAAGCTAGAGTGCTAATAGCTAGCGAGCTGTATAGCTCTTTTCTATGGGCTTTAGCTACAACTCGTTAGCCCATATTGACACTCTTGCTTGCTCAGGAGATAAGACACAGCACTTATTCACGATTGTATCAATTAACCACCACTAAAATAACACGGTTCATAAATCGCTGTTTGAATTAGTCCCCCTACAACATGCTAACGTCGTTAACCACCACACTGAATGGGCAAGTAACAGAATTATTTTTAAAAATACTTACATTTCCCTCGCCAAGGCCATGAAGGGAACCTCCCAATGTGTTGTGACAGGCCACCACACGGGAATCTCATTCGCAGACTCAATCATGACGTTTCTGACCATAACAAAGATCCAGGAACCATAACAAAGATCGCCAATGGTTTCTTTCCAGCGTTTTTGGGTTGGTAGACACGCCAGATACCCAAATGAACGTGTAGAAGCACTAAAAAAGTGGAATTTTCATAATATGGCCCCTTTAAGCAAACAGATTAGCTTTAAGCCATGACATAACGCCCAAGTGGTCACCATACCACGTGTAGACTGGGTGCACACCTGTGGCAAGCTTACACCTTTCGTTTGTAGGAGGCTTTAATAGCCTGCACAATCCAGTGTGAAAGACGTTGCTTTGACAACGCCCACCTCGTGCAGGCTGCGAGCATACCAACAATTGGTCAGATGATCTGAAATCCTTTGTCCTGTACGTAAAGTACCTCATCAGAGGAACAGTGGTGTAAGATTCTTTTCTATATTTAGGCTATTACACTTAATTCTAAAGGGTGGTCTAGTTGGTTGTTGCAATCAAGGAAGCTGGAGCGGTTCGGATCAGAGCCAGAGATATTTATTGTCAGACCAGGAATATCACTAAGTACTTTCTGAGTCTAAGTGTTTCTAAGTGGCAGAGTTCTGAAAGTCGCCGCGGGTCGGGGTCTTCAGGAGATGGTCCTTCCTTCCTCTGCGAGCTGCTCTGATCCCCGTCGCTCCGATCTGATCCCCTGAGCCTCGGGCACAGGCTAATTTAACTGGTGGCATTACGTAACCGAATGGAATGCATAACAATCTCTAACACACACACATACACTACGTAAACCGACTGAAATGCATAACAATCTCTAACACACACACATACACATACATATACCATGACCGTCCATCAATGTCCTTCAGCCTGAGAACCCAGGCGCCAGGAGGACTCTAACCTTACTGGAATTTGGGCCTACGGCCCTGGTAGTGGTGGAGGGGCATACACAAGCTATATGGACATGAGAAATATCACTGGAATCTAACAGTGGGGAGCATGAAGCCGCTAGCTCAATATGTGCTGAGGTGGGAGCAGCCGCCGCAAGCCTAGGCACAAAAGCAGTGCATGATTACAGCATATATAATTAGCTGTGGTGTACTGAGTGCATAGGGAGCATTATTGTGTGTCCAGAGTAACTGGGCTGAAATATACTGGACGTGGAGCATTGAGACCTTGCCCTGGGTTAGCTGAGGGCGTAGAAGAGACATAGTGTGTGCTTCTGACATCATGTTTTGCTTCACTTTAACGTTGTTGTGCTCCTATTGACTGTTTTTATGTGGGAGCAAACATAATTGAGGGGAGCAAACGTAAGGATACTGAAGTGCTTTGCAACCTAGCAGGCAGAAAGGGAACCCAAACCGTAGCCCACGCCTGCTGTCTGAGAGTGAGCAGGCAGTTGAAGGGCACTGTTGAGGTGAAATGAACATTTCGGTTGACTGTGCTTAAAAAACTGCGAGTCCCACAATGCACCTGGCTGCACAGTGCAGCCTGCTCGTTGTTTTGAGTGGGAGCACCTGTGAGGGAAAGGTCTCAACAAACATTTCAAAAGAGAGAGACACACACAAACACAAAGGATCTACTCGTGGTGCAACCAGAGGAGCCACTGGTACGGTAATATTACGTTTTTTATTGCAATGATTGTTTGCTGTTGGAAGTGCTGTTGGTCATTGATGGTTAATGATGGTAGTATACATTTTTTGATTTCTGTGGTGATGATAATCAAGCAGCGCACGGCATGCAGGCAGCATGCTTATCAGTTTGCTGCATGCGGATGAGTTTGGCTTTTTGTTTCAGTGTATTTTGTTGATTGTTGGGTTTGTAGTGATGTTCACAGTGCTTTGTTTTCTTAAATTGTTGGAAGTTTGTTTGGATTTTTTGTGTAAATTGTGCTTTTTGTGTTTTGTAAGGTTTTCAACCTAAATCAGCCAACCAGTAAAAGAAATAAAAGAATCATTCTGAGTTGGAACGAGTTGTCCCGTGCGTCCTTTGGGATTAGTGCACCAGGCCGTTTCAAGTTGGGCCAGAGAGTAGACAAAAAACACCTGAGAACTTGACAGTTGAAAACCAAGCGAGGCAGCCTGGACTGAGGATAAACGGCTTCAGACATCCAGAGACAAGCTGTTGACGCAAAGGGAATCAAGATGGCAGAAGACGCGCTGGGGAAGACGGTCAAGGAGCTCAAAAGAGAGAGGACCACTGCAAAAAGCAGCTTCACCAGACAGGCCAACTTCATTTCCAGAGGGGTAAGCAGCATGCTTGAAGCAGAGTTAAAGGAGGAGTTCATTAAACTCTCACACTGTTTTAGACAACTGCTTGATGCCAATGATGACTGCAGGATTGGACTACTGGCTGAGATTAAAAAGCCAGAAGAAGAGGAGGAGGAGGAAGAGGAAGAAGTAGTGCTTGAAAAGCAGCAAGAGCGCGACATTAAAAGGATAGAAAATGAAGCTGAAACTAAATTTGAAGAAGTAGAAGATACTGTCCAGACGAACCTGTGGTCAAGGTATGGCAAAAATGAACTCGAAATGGCAATCTTAGAAGCAGAAAATGCCTTTGATCAAGCAAATGGTGTAGTTGTGGAAAGTACTAATGTGGAGTGCTATGAAGTGCACCTGACCCTCTTACTGAAGCGGCTAAAGGAGCTCACTCCAGTGATGTCAGCTTGGGAGCGATGGATCCCTGCGTTATCAAAGGATGAGCTAGACAACAGAGTCAAGAGTCTGAAAACGGCTAGCAACAGGCTTGAACATAGAAAAGCTGAATTCGTCACTGCACGTAGAATTGCAGAACAAACACTAGCCACAGAAGCTTCAGGAGCTGGGAGGGGGAGAGCACTGCCCACACCAGCCACACCAATCGTGAAGATCAAGCCAACCACTCTGCCCATCTTCAATGGATGCAAAAGAGAATACCACAGATGGAGGAAAGACTGGGAGAGCCTACAAAGGCAAGGAGAGCCAACTGGATCACCTGAAGTCAAGAAAATTCAGCTCCTGGGTAGTGTGGAGGACAAGATTTCAAAGAACCTCAGACTTTCAACCTACAACACTGCTGAGGATATATTCAGAGTCATGGAGAACAGGTATGGAAACAAGTCAACCATCGCCATAGAAATCCTTGAGGAGCTGGAGAAGATGCCACATGTGAGGGGGAACCAGCCAAGGAAAGTCATTGACCTCATACAGTCTGTGGAGAGGGCCCTAGCAGATCTCACAGAGCTGGGAAACTCCGGAGCCATGAATAACCCACTGATAATTAAATCTATTGAGAGTAAGTTACCTGACTATATATTAAGAGACTGGTTAAAGTTCATGGTCGACCCTGCAAATGATGTCACTTCAGACAACCACTTTGGCATGCTCTTAAAATTCCTAAAAAACCAGGAAGAAATCCTAGAGAGGCTTGAACAGCTAAGGACTGTGGACAAGATGGAGAAATCAGACCATCCAGAAAATAGATTTGAGCGAAAATATGCTTCAACAAGAACCACAGAGAAAGGAGAGCTGGATGATGTGTGTGGTGTATGTGGTGATAGTGGACACAAGAACAAAATCTTCTTCTGTAGGAAGTTTAAATGGCTGAAGCTACCTGAAAAGAGATCTGTCTTAGAAAAGCTGGGAGCGTGCATAAAATGTCTTGGATGCCATGATGACGATGGATATTGCAGAGATACCTTCCTATGCAGAAATAGAGACTGTAAAGAGGGAGGAGGCACCCCAGACCACCATTACTTTCTCTGCCCAAAAGGAGAACTAAAAATGGGTGAGGAACAGAGTGGAAAAGGTAGCAGAGGTAAAAGCAAGCTAACAGAAGAACAAGAGGGGTTCTTGTCTGAACTTTCCCCAGAACTAGCAGAACAGTGCAAAAAGGCTTTCACCAGCAAAACCGCAGGTACCAGCAATGCTAAAGACCAGTCAGAGCTTTTAGAGAAAAAGGGGCTGTCTGAACTTCCTGTCATCATGATGCTGATGAAGGTCACTGCAAATGCAGGGCAGAAGATTGGGACTCTGGTTGACCTTGGATCTGACACTAACTACATTACCCATAAGGCTGCTGACAGGCTGAGGTTACAAAGTGAGAAGATAACCTTAGTTGTGCACGGGGTTGGTGGAATGACCATGAAAGTGAACACTGAAAGATATGTGCTCAAAGTCAGAGTCAAAACTCCTCGAGGAACAGAGAGGGCACATGAACTTGTCTGCTACGGCCTGGATGAAATTGCCAAAGTGCACAAAGTGATTGAACCTAGGAAGTTGCAGAAATTCTTCCCAGAGGTCGAGCTTGAGGAATTGAGAAGGCCAGAAGAAGTTGAACTCCTCATTAGCCACCGAGAGGGAAGACTCGCTCCGCAGAGGGTGAGAGTTGTAGGAGATCTTGTGTTGTGGGAAAGTCCATTGGGTAAGACAGTGGGCGGAGCACACCCCGACTTGTTTGAGGAAGTAGAAGTGGCAGCACACGAGTCCAAAACACACTTTGCTCGCTCCATGAGGACAGCTGCTGTCAAGTATGAGGAAATCCTCAGGAGTTCAACAACTGAGGCAGCCCAGTTACAACAGAAGTGGAAAGGACCAGAGTGGTACGTAAGCCATCTGGTGGCACCAAACCCTCATTCAACTCAACCTGCAGGTGAAGCAGGGAAAAAGAAGATGAGGGATGGCAAGGATTTTCTCAAACAGAAGGTGAGACCAGAGACGCCTAACCCGCTGACTAGGAGGGGACTC